>NW_026267400.1:186231-191799 GCF_000697945.3 Frankliniella occidentalis | reverse complement strand
TCCACAAACTATTTATATTTTTATTGTTATACCTCATTATTTATTTTTGGGTGTAATTTAAACCTTATACAATTTTGGATTAAATATTTTTGTGATATAAGAGTCTTTGGGTCAAAGGTCCTTCTTGGTCAAATGTCCTTGGGTGAAGTGCACTGGGTGAAATGTCTCGGGGCAAATGTCACTGGGCAAAATGGTTTTGGTTGAAACGGATTGGGTGAAACGTCCTGACGCCGGTCTAACTCATCCAGCAAGCATTCCATGCGAAACTTCTATGTTGTGAAATTGTTGCCAGGGAAAAGAGGTATCTTGTACCTTTCTTCTTCAGCGGCGCCAGTAGCCATGATTGAAACTTTCAACTTGATTAAACACGTGCACAGAGAGGTCAATAAACGCTAGCAGACAGACTGCGGCCCATAACCTGATAAATTCTATGACTGTTCCGGTTAGTGTTGGTCGGGAGAGGAGGAATGACCACTTCAGACTTCTGACACATAGAGAGTGATTTATTGGTATTAGATTTAGGAAGTAAACTTTGGAACAAGAACAAGACCAATGGTAGCCAATAAAACAAGAACATGAACACGAATACTGCTGTATATCTTGGCATGATATGTGCCGAAAGTTTCAGTCACCATCCTCATCAAGCCCAATCAAATGCATTAAGACACTAGCCTGTTTCTCCTTGTTCCATGCCGCGCGGGTTTCATTCAAGGAGATATGTCCCTCATACTGCCACTGAAACACCTTTCACTGACGTTCCAGGTCATCTCCCGGGACGAGGGGTTTGATGGGCTGATCCATCCTAACCTCCCCTCACACGTGGTCACACTACACATCCCTTTTCCCTCTTCGATAGAAAACCCTACTCGGGTGGGAAAGCTTCCTTGGGCTTTCCAACGGTCGGCTCTAGCCCACCAGCGGTTTTTCGCTGCTGCCTTGAAAGGAGTTCTCAGACTTCGTGCGTCTTCCTTGTCCTGCCACTAAACCGACTGCGCCATGTTGTATATCTTAGGATGATATGTGGTCGTAACTGGTTGAAGCCCTTAGGCCGGTGGAGCGACTAGCTTGATGTCTGCAGGCGAGGAGTAAGGAAGACTGACACTCAGTACAGTTCCATGAAGACTGGCTTATTGGATGTCGTGCAAGACCCTTCATAACATATGACAGGCAGTGGTGCCAACATGACAATACACAACAAATACCAACTTGAAGAACTTAAAGAACAAAATACCATTGTTGGCTAACTTTAACATAAATAAGGCACCGTTCGCTCCCGTCACGGATCCAGATTTCTTCAGAAGAGCCAGATCTGGACTAGGTTGATGCAGACTACCTCAGATCTGACCAGTTTAAATCAGATTACCCCAGACCCAGCAGTGCCTAACACCGAGCTCCCAGATTTCTCCATACATCACCAGATATTGACCGGGATACATCAGATATAATCAGATCTGATCAGGTTCAGTCGCCTTTCGAAATAAAATTTGGTCGTTCCTACTTTGATTAATTACTTATAATGTACATCGTTGGTACCACGTATTCACCCCCACCCCCTTCCACTACTCGACATGAACAGCAGCGCAAAAATTCAAACCTCGTCGGGATACCGTTTGCATGGTTGGCGTACCTGACATGTCCTAAGCGCCAAACACAGGTGAACTTCACTGTTTGTTGGTGATTTTTACTTCCCAAAATAAAGTAAAACCACGAAAATGTTTTCGAATAATAGGGATGAACAAGGTAAGTGCAAGTATCACATGGCCACAGACCCGGGTCTGTGCATATCTGTAATCAGGTAAGTTTGACTGTACTGGAGTAGCAACTTAGTACGTTGAAATGTGCGCCGCGCTGGCTGGCGAAGCTATCTCCTCTGAAGCCAATTAATGTGCTTAGAAATCTCACCCACTCAATTTTTGAAAGCCTGGTCTACTGCAACTAATGATGCCCGCGTTTTGAGTGTAGCATCATTCAAACCGGAGCTACGACGCCTGGAACGCCGCAGACCCGTTGCACTGAAACAAATGCTGATAATGCCTGACACTGCAGTGAATATCATATGTTGAATTGAAAAATTGCAGGAGTACAGCCATTGGAAAGTGTTGGACATGAAGTAATTCCTCCAGAAATTGAGGAAGACCCTTCGTATATGCAGGATGCAAGATACATCCCGAATTCTGTCAATTCCTCTAGGAAGGCACCACCCTCTGTCCTCTCAGCAAATAAAGACGGTGAGAAATATTCAATAATACACTAACTGATGATTTTGCCTCACATTGCAATTCTTAATTGGTTAATGTAACATTTATAGGTGCATTTCAGTCCACTCCCATTATTAAAGATGCCAGGAGAAAGCTGTTATGTAATGCCGATCATTTTGCTGCTGAAATAGGAGTGATTGGTAATTAATTTTGCTAAACCTGCTTTTGTTTTTCTGTTGTATGATTCTGCTGGACAAGTCTCTCCTTTTCAGAACCAGTCATCTGTGTTGAAACACCACCTCCAAGGAAGAAAAATGGCAGTTCAAAGAAGTCAATTTCTTTTCCTAGTAAGTATCATTCATCATTTAAGTTCAAGGCTACTTTTTCTCATTTTGAGTGTAACTGAGATCTTTATTGTGTAGGCCCTCAAGCTTCCCCTAAAAGAAAACAAATTGTACTAAGAACCCTTCAATGGCCAGCAAATGCTGTACAAGCGCTAGTTTTGGAGTGTGTGACATTGAAGGAGTCCGTGCAAGTGGAGGTAGAGAAAATGAGGATGGCGACTGAAACTTTCGGCCGCCAGGATCGCTAGGAGCACTGGTCGCCTAGCGCGCCGCCGGCCGGGCGGAGCGTGTGTGAGCATAAACTAAAATTGCATTCTTGGGTACTTAACTCAAACAAAGTACATCGACCATTACATCAAAATAAAGGCGAAAGTGTGAGGATTACAACGGTATAGTTCCTTATGTGATCGAAGTCCTTGTACTCGATCAGGGCCGTTTGGCAAAATGGGCTGTTTTCCGAAATCACTAGAGCTTTTTCAACCCGTATTTTCTCATGCAAGGAGACGAGCTATCAACCTACATAAAGCGAGCCGATTTTCCGCCTGACTTTAAACTTTACATTCCTTTTTGCCGCTCTTTGATACGACTTCTGGTTTTCGAGAACGAAGCTCATATCTGCGCGCATGTCGGTCCGGGCCGCAGCCGTCTTCCGCAGGACGCTATTGCCCGCTATGGGCCGCGCGCATGAGTGTACCCTCCATCCCCCACCAAATGTTCATCTGGGCACATGACTTCCTCACGTCTTGCTAATAGGTCAGCAAACACCGCACTCCTCCTGAACACTCTCCTGTCGTGAATGCTCCCAACCTCTTCAACATGCACATCTCTTACGAGTAGATTGTTGTCTACAATGGCCTGCACATTCATGCTGTAAGTGCGATACCTGTTCGGGTACTGAACAGCATCTTCAACTGGAGCAGTGATATAGATGTGGGTACCATCCACACAGCCAACTGCACCAGGAAATCCTGAGACTCGATTGAAAACTTCCTTAATTTCCCCCCTTTCAGCTGCGTTTGGCCACTTAATGTACTGTGGAGACATATGCCTCAAAGCATCAAGTACGTAAACATAAAATTTGTAAAGGGTGCTCGGAGAAACTTTGGACCTCAGAGAAGACACTTCGGAAGGAGTCAGGTGTGGCTAACAGCCACACCACCATGAGCACTATGTCTTGCATTGGTTTGCGTTCCCTCAGTATTTTGTTTCTTCCAGCAAGGTTGTTACCTATGGCATCCACAAGAGCCTGTAGAAAAAATATTCATAACTTTACTGAAAAGAAACTCGTGTAATGTCAATTTCACAAACAGAATTGAAAATTACAAACCTCAGGAACCCTTCGAGACATCCTGAAGTGCATTTTGAAACAAGGATCCGGGATTTGGTGGGACTCATTTATGTGCACAGTGGCATGCACCTAAAGATTCTCTAAAATAAACGCACTTTTCAGTTTACAAGTTAACATGTTTACTAGCACTGAATCAAGTCTCATACTGTACCTGGCAATATCTCTTCCTCCTGATCCATACTTTCTTCAACAATTATTTGAGCTGCAGCCAACATTAATTGATCGAAATCCTGCTCTTCTTTTTCTATTAATTCTACAGCCATTGCAATTAAGGCATTCAGTGCCACTCCCGCTTCCGGATCCATCTTGTACCAAATTATTATTTATTTTTATTTGCAATTGCACTTCCAACACTTGTAGTACAGACGAAAACCTAACCTTGCTCGCTGGGTTCTGCTGTGTTATTCGCAACAAAACAAATGCACCTCGGTATGAGAAACTAATCGAAACATCATCGAGGCCTACCCCCACTCCGCTCGTTTGACGCCATCGGCTGCACTTTACGCTCTACGCTTTACGCTCTCGAGTACGCTCTCGCATATGACCGCTTAAGTGAACATAGCAAACGTAAAATTAAACTTTAGTTTCGAGTCAAAATTTTAGTTTAATGCAAAAAATGGTGATTGTAAAAGACGTTCTGTGTCAGGGCCATACCACACAGCTATTATAAATAGCTCCTCTTGCCCCTGAAAGCACCCAAGAATTGGAAAGAAATGAGCCGAATTGCTACGGTAAAGCGAAATCCCATCTATGTTGATATCCACGACAACTTCACTATATCTATTCAAGTATTGTAGGTCGATACGTGATTCAATATTACGCATGATTCCCTTATACTAGAACTGACCACCACTGACATCATTTATATTGTTATTAGCTGGTGGGGTTTGCAGAGTAGTCTTGCGAGTCATGGGGAGAAAAGGGTGGACAATCTTTAACACAGATAGCAGTTGATCAACTTTAGTTCCTGAAACTCTTCTTCTCGCCCATGCTCTCAAAGACTCCAGTAAAAATAAATCGAGTTCAACTGGATCCCCTCCAACTGGCCCGTCATATTCTTCTTCACTACCGCTATCCTCACCATCCTCTGCTTCCCTTTCTCCATCTTCACTATCATGATCATCTCCATCACTGTCCTCCACTTCTAATTCAACATCATTTAAATTATCAGGAACTCCCTTTGCGGGATCATTCAGAGCTTCTATTTCAATATCTAAATCAGCAACTCCATCTCCAGCTTCTAATTCATTGCCGTGCATACTTTCATCAGATTCAGAACTTGACTGCTCCGACTCACTGAGCTGTCGAGCCTCCTCCCTAGTCTCAACGAGTCACATCAATTCTATGGCCCTAGAAATGGCGTCAGCCTGGTACCTGTGCTACAAGTGAGCAACATAATGAAGTATCCATTGTGGATTGTTAAATATTCAAAGTTATTGCAAAAAATTCATGTAACAGTTTTGAAAACTGTTACTAAATGGACAGGGGAGAATTTTTGGATTTAGTTAAATTCGAAGAAATAAGCAGACAAACCTCAATGTTTATAAATTTTAAATAAATTTTACAAACCTGCAGTCCGGGTGTTGATAAATTTAGGGTAGCCACATTCTTTAGGTTCTCAGGTTTCATGTAATTTTGGCAAATCTGCTTCAACATCTTTTCAGAGTACCGAGCAATG
>NW_026267400.1:176979-180515 GCF_000697945.3 Frankliniella occidentalis | reverse complement strand
GATCTGATTGGTCGCCGAATCGTGACGTCACCATTTGTCCTCCCGCCCGTAGTTCAATATATGGCTCGTGTGCCAGTCTCAATATTATGTGCTGTAACACACACACACACTATAAAAATATCCTCGGTATTTTGTCTTAGCCCCTCTCAGCATCTATAAATGACGATACTTTTACTCAGATGCCGAGCAGATCGAAAGATGCGGACGGATTACAAACAGCCCTCACCTCACTCCCGTACGATCAGCTGAGAGGCCGAGCAGTGGCCATCTTGGATGTGACGTTATGGGCGCCCGTAATCCGTCCGCATCTTTCGACTAGCTCGGCATCTGAGTAAAAGTATCGTCATTTACCGATGCTGAGGGGTGCTAAGACAAAATACCGAGGATATTTTTATTCTGTGTTTGTCACAACACATAATATTGAGACGGGCACACGAGCCGTAATTTGAACTACGGGCGGGAGGACAAATGGTGACGTCACGATTCGGCGACCAATCAGATCGCGAGGGGTCTACTGGCACTACCTACTGTACTAAGTACCTTGGGCGCGGGCGCTAGCCTGCTGCTTTCGGTAGCGCCGGCGCGGGCGTTACTTGCAGTTGACGCTGAAAAGGCTGCGAGCGGAGCACCGCGCTGCCGCTGCCCGGTGTGTTTTCGCTGACATGATCATCGTAACCCACCTACTGATCATGGGACCCCATTGGTGGGGCTCAATGAATATAATGCAGGTTCACAATATTTTATCCCCAGCTCACAAATGGTTTGATTGAGATAAATAATTTCTTAAGCATGTTGTATCTAAGAGACGCAGCTCCTGCCTGAGCCTATGGTCCAGCTGCCACCTAACACTATAGGGGAAGGAAGGCCTAAGACAAAAAAGTGATCATGGTACCCCGCTCTCCCTTAAATCGTGAAAGAAGAGCCCTCTGGGCTAGAATGTCGTCCGTTTGGCTTTCACTGATTACTTACAAAATGAAATATTTTTACCAACTTAACTCGTAAGTACACAGAAAGGACAACTTTTTAGAGTAGTTTCCGTGGACTTTTAGTGTACTTTGATATTCACCTACGAGCTGATATTTTAAGTGCAAATATTGTACACAATAGTGCTTAAAATAAGTTACCCATGAGTTCTTTTAAAAGTTGACAGAACTGTGCACTTCACAGTACATTTTAATACTACTTTCAATCCACTTTGTATGTATTTTAACGGCAAACATCACAGTACAGTTTGGACTTAGTTACTTGCATTAGTGAAAGTTATCGTTTTCTTACATCTCAAATTCTCTTATTCCATTGGAAAAAAAGAAGTGGGTCCTGCTCCCAGAGTGGGCGTACTTGTTACACCCGCAGACATCAGCAATCGTACATATACCATTCCGGTAAAGCTGAAATGCACAAAAAATGCGAGGAACAAGAAAACGAAAGCCGTCGTGTGGGGCATGGATGTCATGGTCCGCATTCTTGTTCTTTTCAGCTTCACCAGAGTGCTTTATCCTGTAAGGCACAGATACCTCCGTAGGGTGGGCGGCATTGGGAACCTCTCAGCGAGCGCTCGGATTTCGCCCGTACGATCCAAGCGCTGCCACAAGCTGCAACCGCAACAGCCCGCCAAACAACGGGCACCTCCGCCACCCTAAACCAGCACGATGCATGACGCTCAGAGCGCACTCCCGTCTCCGAACCCGTCCTGCAGCACCTCACCCCTCCACCGCGCAGTGCTCTGTGCCCCCCCCCCCCCCCTTCGCGGAGCGAGGTGACCAGAGAGTGCCCACCCTACGCAGGTCCCTGGCAAGGCACCTCAAGCCACGGTCCGTAAAATGCGCTCCTTGACATGCCGCTCCGAGCCACGGACAGTCTGTCGCCGGCGAAGCAGATAGGGACGAAGACAGCAAAGATCAGTGGCGCATTGAGAAGAGCAAACGCGTCGGCCTCTGTTCCGCGGGTAGCTAGCTGGTGGATATTCAACTTGTTCAGTGCACGGCTAAGAGAATAGCGTGTCAGCCATCTGACTTGGAAATAGTACTGACCTCTACGGTGCTCAACAGCGGAAGCACGACGCTGACCACAAGCAGGTGGGGCAGAACGTCCGCGAAGGTGTCGTCTAGGCGGAGCAGCACGTCCAGCACGCCTTGCAGAAGTGCATATGTGATTCGTGAGCAATGCCCTTGCTGCTCAGAAAACACAGATGAGAATCACGCTCTGGCTCCATCCAGTCCCACACAAGCACCATGGGGGCCCGTCCTCCACCGGACAAAGTACCATCCAGCTTTTCCTCTGATGTGGTCCTTCGGTCCACTAACAAGGGAACCCCATCAAGCGATCAAGTGTAAACTTCCGATTTTCCAACAATTTCCGTTTTTCATTCTGCTTTGGGAAATTGTTGGTATAAATGTGTCATCGAAGGACACATCATTTTTGGGGGGCTCAAATTCATATTTACACTGTAGAAAATGTTGGGAACCAATACCAAACTAAGCGTTTTTACACTAACAGGCTTCTTTGAAGCTGACGGGCGAAGGTCACACTAAGAGAAAATCTGCGTGGGCACTATACGTCCAACGCTAGAGGGAAGGTTGGTATGCCACATCATCACTGTTATTCAAATCCTGTGACGTCCCATACTATATAATGTAAATTGTGTCACGTTGCTTAGAATGTGACATATACCTGCATCGCTCTGCTCTCCACGGGCTCAGTGCATGGTATAACATGGTCACGTTATAACGAATGTGACATGGTATTCTATATAATGTGACAGAATTCATATTGTATGGAATGTGACGTTTTAGTGTTTGAATAACAGTGATAACGCTGAGAAAAATACCGTCGTAAATTTACATTATATTTTGTAAATAACATTGACAAAATATGTTGTAATTCACAGCTTTGAGGGATTCACTACTTGGTGTTTTCGTGCTGGGTTTAGTATTTCACTGCCCGCCCTGACATCTATTATCGGCATTTTAGCTGTCTAGCCTAACCAGTCGGATGTAATAAAATACAAACTACGATGCGATTTTGTGCCCTGACCTCGCATTGGACCACGCATCTGATGAACCTATTTCGGATCAGATTTTCGTATTCCCGCCTTGTACCAACAAAGCACACACTGTTAAAAAAGTTGTGAAATTTCACATCAAAATCAGTTGTAAAATTGCAAACGTGGTTGGGAAATTTCATAACATTGTCAATTTTGCAATTAGTTATTAAAATTCATAACAGTTTTCTGAAAATTCAAATCTGTCTTCTGAAAATTAGGTAACATTTGTAATTTTACAATTCGCGATTGTAAAATTGTGATCACTCTATCGGAAATGTGAGATTTGATTGTAATTTTCCGATTGCAGTTTGTAATTTTGCGAAGTAAAACCAAATGAAACAGGGCCTGCACAAGTCCTCCATCAGGTTTACTACAGTACAACGAACCTCCACACCTATAAGCCCGTTGTGACTTTGGACTTTCATGCGACGAAACAGCAACTGTACTTTAAAGAACTGACGCCAGATGGCGTTGTGGTCAGCGCGTCTCTTCC
>NW_026267400.1:175642-176929 GCF_000697945.3 Frankliniella occidentalis | reverse complement strand
TTGATAAATTTAGGGTAGCCACATTCTTTAGGTTCTCAGGTTTCATGTAATTTTGGCAAATCTGCTTCAACATCTTTTCAGAGTACCGAGCAATGACTTGCACAATTCGACGGGTCCTACGAGAAGAATACGATCTCGCCGCGCCGAACCAGACAAGTACGATCTCGCCGCGACAAACCAGAAGCGTACGATCTCGCCGCGACGCTCCAGAAGCGTACGAACCGAGGGGTACATCACTCCGATTCTGGGCGTACACCTACTTTTAGTCGATTTTTTTGGGCCGTCACTTTTTGACTTTTTTTGACTTTTTTTTTACTTTTATTTGACTTTTTTTTTACTTTTTGACCAAATTTATTTGACTTTTATGATTTTTTCCCTGCTATTTTTTTTAAATAAGGGAGAGTTGTAATTTTTGGGCTAGTAATAAGGTTTTTCCAAGACTTTTTGGTACTATTTATAGCATGAATCGAATAAGAAGAAAATTCGTAATCAGAGTACACCCCCTAAGTAAGAAAAACAAGGTATTTTCAGTATTTACGTTTTTTGGTTAAGAAATCCCATGAAATCCGATAATTTTTTTTTTCTCACTTCACCCACCACCCACCCCCCTTCCGATACAATCACAGTTCCGTAGCTTTTTGGCCCCTTACAGGCAGATATTGCACTCGCATGTTGACTTTCTGTTGACTTTTTCAGTGCCTTTTCTCTGACTTCTCGTCGACTTTCATTGACTTTTTTTTGACTTTATTTGACTTTTTTGACTTTTTATTTGACTTTTTGACTTTTTTTGACTTTTCAAATGACTTTTTGACTTTATCTTGACTTTTTTCTTGACTTTTTTAAGCGCGTACACCTACTTTTAAGACTGGTGTACCCCTCGGTACGAACTCATTTCGCCGCGGCGCGTGCACTCGGAGCTTTAGACGCCTCTTACTCGTAGCAGGCATGTCGCAGCAGTTTGGGCGACATTTCATTTTAATGGCAAAACAATAAAGATTAAAATAAGATGCCGCCCAAACTGCTGCGATATACCTGCGACGAGTAAGAGCTCCGAGTGCACGCGCCGCGGCGAAATGAGTTCGTACGCTTCTGGAGCGTCGCGGTGAGATCGTACTTTTCTGGTTTGTCGCGGCGAGATCGTACTTGTCTGGTTCGGCGCGGCGAGATCGTATTCTTCTCGTAGGACCCGTCGAATTGGTTTTTTACTTTGAAAGAAAGCATTAAATTTGACAAAAAATTCTAGAGAGTACTTCAAAAAGTACAGATAAGCTATTGTGAAAGGATTTC
>NW_026267400.1:138041-164857 GCF_000697945.3 Frankliniella occidentalis | reverse complement strand
GTGCCCCAAATAATTGGTCTAATTCCAGCGCGCGCCGGTCCCCGCTACCTCTCCTTAGTTAGGTACGGCGCCGTTCGCATCCGTTCAGTAGGGGGCGCCTGAGAAGCGCTTCCATATTTTTGTTGTGACTTTACCCTCAGAGGTAACTGACACTTCTTCAGCCCAACAAGCTGATCCCCAGACCGTTTATGGTTCACCTACTCCATGTTCATGGCAAATTACTTTAATCTTATATCTAAATCTCAGATAGCAGATTGTGAAATTTCAAAACACGTTTGCAATTTTTTTTACAATTGTTTTAGTTTGTAATTTTACAAACATTGAATTGTGTAAAAAGTTGCCAACAAAATTTGTATAATTGCAATCGATTTTTTTAACAGTGCACAGGTCTTAGAACAATTGCGTAGGAAGGCACCAAAAAGTCTGTTTTTTGCTCATTCCCAAAATCCCATGGTGCTTTCCTTGACCCATGGGTTGTCCCGGTTGTCATGAAACGTCATGGAACATCAGCTGTCCAAGGGAGAACTTTCCATGTATTTTTTGCCGCTTTTCTATGAGTGTTTTTTCCATGCGCATGTATTGAAACTCCATGGTGTTGGTCTCCATGGAACAATTCTAGGCCCATGGACAACTTTACCATGGTAACGCAAAGAGCAGAGTCGGTTGCATAAGTCAAAGTCAGTCTTACAGATGATTATACGAAGCATGTTTCAGGAGGGTCAGAACTGAGGCGGAGCCGAATCCGCTGTCTATTTCAACGTAGTTAAGGCCGTTTACGAGATAGCAGGAAAAAGTGCTCAAATTTGGATGAGATCAAAATGGCCCTACTAAAATTCGACCGAGGTGCTAGACACCAAATTTTAGACCGATATTCAAATAACCACAGATTTTACAGCTGCCTTAACATTCATGGGAATTGGTTTTTCCATGGAGTTAAGACCAACACCGTGGCGGAAGACACACTATGGCAGCATATGCACTATTCCCATGATACGTCCCATGGAAAGCTAGTTCCGACCCCATGGTGACATTAATTTCCATGGAGGGCCAAGCCGCTTCCTCGTGGAAAAGAGGCTCCACATGGAAAGTGACCAGCCACACATGGAAAACGGTCCTTCTGTCATGGAATAGTGTTCATGGAATTTCATGTAGCGCATGGGATTTAAGGACTGGGTGGGGAGTTTAGGGTTGACCTATTCGCTGTCCGATATCTTCTGTCAGTGACAAGTTAGGAACATTGGGGGTGAAATTTTATGTATGGACATACTAAAGGAAGGGATTGCCGCAGCAGCAAAGTGGCTACGTCATTTGTGGACATAAATATGAACACCCAAAGTCGCGAGGTAGAGAGAGCAGTTAGCTGTTTGTCTGCCAGTACCAAGAAGGTAGCTATTTGTCTGCGCAGCCCAAGAAGTTACCTGCTTGCAAGTAGGAGGTGTCAACGTAATGAAGGGTGGTACAAACGCTGCGTTAGATTAAAACCAGAAAATACCGGCTTAAAAATCACAGCCTGTACATTTTTTCTAAATAGAACAAATCGACACCTCCTACGTACAAGCAGCTATCTTCTTGAGCAGTGCAGACAAGCAGCTATCTTCTTGAGCTGTGCAGACAAACAGGTAACTGCTTTTTCCACCTCGCGACTTTGGGTATTCATATTTCTCTCCACAAATGACGTAGCCAATTTACTGTTGCGTCAACTCCTTCCTTTAGTTTGTCAAAACATAAAATTTCACTTCCGATGTTCCTAACTTGTCACTGACAGAACGTATTGGACGGAGAATACGTCAACCCTAATCTCCTCAAAAAACAGATAGCTGTTTGTCTGCCACCCTCAAGCAGATAGCTGCTTGTCTGCGCAGCCCAGGAAGATAGCTGCTTGTCTGCACAGCTCAAGAAGATAGCTGCTTGTGCGTAGGAGGTGTCGAAATGACTGGTTCAGTCGTCCCTACCTCGACGCTGCGGCCGATGGCCTCGAAAAGGTCAGCACAGGTGGCGTAGATGAAGATCATACACCCGATAAGACACAGGAACGAGTTGGTCCACACGGCGACCATGCAAGACTGCACAGGTAGCCAGGCTAGACGCAAGCTCCATTCAAGGCAGGAGAGGTCAACGTCCTTTGGTCATGGTAGTAAAAACATTTCAATCAGAATCCATATTAACAGCAGATGATATCCGTCACTGATCAGGTCTTGTAGTTTGCCGATCGTTCTTTTCCCTTCTAAAGAGTTCAAGATGATAAAACTTTAAAGTAACTTACAATGTTAGAAATAACTGTCACCTAACGACTTACTGCCTGCCTGACACTCCTGTAATGTAACAGAAATGTTGTTTTCATTTGAACACTCTCGAAATTAACTTGTGATATTCGGCCCATAGTGGCCCACAACAAAAACTACTGCGTATTACTTTGCTGTACATTACAAGGAAAGAGAAGTTAATTTTGTTAGCAGCACATTTCGTCCCAAAACAGGACACTCGTATTATTACAATTTTTTTTTACAGGAGCAGAACAAAGTAACTGCTTTTGGTCGGAAACTTTGTTCCCGACATTTTCATTAACGCTGCTTTTTTACAGTAAGGCCTATAAAAACACAGTATATGCTGCTAACAAAATTAATCACATTTCCGCTGTAAATTAACAGCAATTTTTTTTAACAGTGATACCTGTGTTTAGTGTATATTTACGTTAAGTTTTGTTTTTTAAGGTGTCGTCTGCCAAAATTCGAGGATGCCTTGGGACCCCTTTTCAGGAGTACTGAAGGATCCATTCTTTGGATCCCTTGGGATCCCTTCTCGAGATCCCTTGGCATACCTTCTTGGGATCCCTTCTTGAGATCCCTTGGCATCTCTTCTTGAGATCCCTTCTTGGGTTCCCTTCTTGGAATCCCTTTTTTGAGTCCCTTTGATCCCCTCTTGAGATCGCTTGGGATCCCTTGGGATCCCTTGGGATCCCTTTTCGGGATTCCTCCGGATTCGTTTTCTAAGTGCTTCTGGAATCGTTGGTCACTCACCGAGTCTCCGAACAGGCGCATCACGGCACTGGCTGTCTCTTCGATCCACAACGGCTTAATGTAGAGGAACAGCATCGTGAGGAACGCCACAGAGGCCAACCCGTAAATGTAGAAAAAGCACATGAGGCGTGCGTTGAGCACAGCCGAGCCGCGCATACGAATCTGCTCGCGCGTGCAATTAAGATTTACCGAAGTCTCTGTACTCTGATAAATGAAGTGTGCAACTGACATGCACATTCAAGTCGACCCTCCCTACGCACAAGTGGCTATCTTTCTCAGCGTGGCAGAAAAACGGCTATCTGCTTTTCTTTGGGGTTAAGGTTGCCCACGTTTATATGGAATAACTCGCAAAGCAAGAGACATAAAATTACCGGGTAAGAAATTTCCTGCTCTGACAACCGCAAAGAATAGTTGGTTGAACGCGCATAGTGTTACATAGCCTCTCCTGTGATTAGAACCCAAAGTCGCGGGGTGGGAAAAGCAGTTAGCCGTTTGTCTGCCAAGCTCAGAAGGATAGATAGATGTCCACCACGTCCAAAAGGTAGCCGCTTGTGCGAAGGAAGGGTCGAAGTGCTTAAGGGGAGATAGGTGAAATGAATAGCTCTTAGATGCCGTTGACTCAGTTCCTTAAAATTATGGCTATATTACCAACTGTAAAAGAAACACCCACCACAAAAATTTCAGCCCAATCGCCCAAACCGTTTTCTAGTAAACGCATTTTAGACCCTACTATGAAACGTAGTGTGCGCATTCGGTTTGTCCGCACACCTTTCTCCCATAAAGAACTTGTTTTCTGCGGTCTAGTAGAACAACATTACAGAGATACATCTTTCATATTCGGCTTCTAAACATTTTTTTAATGAATTAGTAATTAAAGTTCTCTCAAAAGTTTAAAAAAAACTACCATTTTAATACATATTTCTAATATGTGGCTTCTGTACTTATTGACAATTCAGAGAAAACTCTCCGTTTCTATGTTCCTTATATGTCAACAAATGGCACAGGGAAAGTGTTGGTGAATTCCATTCAAGAGATTTGCGAACGCACTGTGCTTTTAAATGTGTCAAAACATACTGTGGAAGTAAGGACATACTCCTAATGTTAATAATCAGAAACAAGAGAAACGCACAACACAAAAGCCCCTGGGATGGAGGAAGGCAAAACGTATGTTCCAGACGGGAAAACATAAGAAACCCATTTTTCGCATTTGTGACGGTATTTTTTACGCACACCTCCCCTAACGTCCAAAGACTGTAATTAAAGTGACTGGATTTAGGTGAAAAATTAAGTTTGCTTTAGACAACGTCTTGTGTAACAGGCTTTGGTATCTCGTCACAGAGGGGGGTCGAAACAGCGACAGCAATCGTCGGCAATAATAAGCCGAGGGCTGTGGTCGGCGGTCGTCCCTTTGTGATCTTGCACTCAGCGGAAAAGGGTATACTTTTTACACGAGCGCGTAACGGATAACGACGTTCCTTCAACTTAGTTTGTACGATGATGCCTTACCTGGGATTCCCTTTGCGTGCTTGGCTCGAGGTTGGCGGCTAGACGAGCCAGCTTGTGGAAGATACCACAGAGGTCCGCATTGAGGCGCATGAACACCAGTTGGGAACAGATGCAAGAGTACGTGGAGATGGTCACGCGGGTAGCGAGCATAGACGTAGTGCCAAACAGCGACTTGGACAACACGCCGTCCACCAAGAACAGTCCTGTGCTCACCACACTCACAACCACCGAGCTCTGCGGACATTCACGAATTAAAATAGACTATAGACGTTGTTCCCTGCATATCTTAAGGTTGCGCGGGCGACAAATCGTCACTAAGCGTTAATTTGACCAATATTTGAGCTTAAGGTATTGAATTTTGTCAAGTTCATTCCATGATTGCCGCCAAATTATGCACTGTAAATGGGTTGGTGCCTTATGACGCCAACCCATTCACAGTGTGAGCGAAACATAGATGCGGGTTTTCCTGGCTGATAGTTGTTCCAGAAAACTCCTTCCTATCGTTGAGATATTTTGGACAACGTTCACTATTAGATACCCCCTATGTAAAACCGCTAACAGCCTAACAACCTCGTTGGCTGCGGACAAACGCTCAGCTCACTCCACTCCCCTACCTAGCTTGGCGCTCCGGATAACCGCTTAAGTCGCTTTTTCACCGACAACGTAATATTTGTAACATTCGAAAGAGAATTTCGCTCCCCTTAAGGTTACTTATATATGCTTTATGTTTAGTCAAAGATTTTTAAGGTATCATCTGCTACGCATGAAAACGTCAGCAAGAAAAGCAAAGTTCAAAAAATGCTCTCGAATCAACCGTGCGTTGACTGGGAATTGAGCTTAGGGGTAATCTTGGAGCAAAAACGGCCGAAAATGGCCATCAAACCGCTCATCCCCGCGTTTTGGCAGAGGCGGGCGAGGTTGGCGCAAGGACCGTTAAGTAGATGGACCACGCATCCTGAACCCCTCTGTGTTGCCTTTAGAACCGGCCATGTCAACCCGCCGGTGACATGCCGGAACCCGCTTCGGCTGTGATCAGCCGTGCTCGGAGGCGGTGCTTCGGGTCCCAGGTCGAGCCGAGCAGGCTACAGCGGGGCTGCGCTAGGTCCGCATAGTAGACCCAAGGGCTGCGGCCGGAACAAGCAAGAGGTGCGCAGAGCTCCGTGCTGGTATCGCCTGGGCCAGGGACACCCCGAGCGAGACTACTCCCTCCGCTGTAGCGCGCGTCGGCTCGCCCGCGCTCTAGCCTCAGACAGGGTGGTTTCTGGCCGGGCCGGCTCCCAGGCGATACCAAAGCGCTGTGATTGGCTACCGCTCGGCTGCTCTGCGCTGCGCACCTCTCACACGAGGGCCGCTAGATCCAGCAAGGTGAGGTCTCGCTCGCTCTGCTCGAACTGGGACCTGAACTCGCCCCAGCACGGCCGATCACAGCCGAGGCGGGTCCCGGCAGGGCCCGGCCTGTCACCGGCTGAATGACATGGCCGGTAAAGGTACGCACAAACTATCGAATGCGTAGTCCATCTACTTGATGGTCTTTGGATTGGCGAGGCGGCCGGCTGAAACAGATTTATGTCAGGCGCATCGAGTGAGAACGGTGCAGTGCATGAGTGACATTGTCTCCCCCTGCCACAAGCGGGCGGGCGGGTAGCCGAGGAGTCCGGGGAAGGAGGTGGAGCACGCTGGACGGACTGTGTCTTGTCTGTGGCACAGTGGCGACGCGATGAAGCACTCCGGACAGTGCTGGACAGTTTAGGCGATACTTCTGTAGTCGGAATCCTAGTGCACCCCCGATTTGTGTCCCGCGCAATCTCAACAAGGTGGGTGTCCGTAAGTCTGCGTTAACAGGCTTACGCCCAAGGGCACGTGAGTACCGTTGGGTCTCCTTTAACTTCAGAAGATGAGGTTGATGGCTCACTCACCACGGTTCCACGCCCCCACGCTAGGGCACATTGGTGGAAACCCACGTGAGGCCCACTGAGTAGCTGCAGCCACCACTCCAGCTGATGTGTAAGGGGCCAGGTCTCAGGGTTCTCGGCCCGAGAGTCGGTCTCCATAGTGGGGTACGCCCTGCCTCAACACGAACCGGTATACGGGTCGAAAAGGGCGGACTGTTATTCTTAGGTTTAGAGGAAATTTTTCCTCAAATATCAAATATCTCTAAGTGCTATATCATTCATAAGGGGTCAATTCGATTTGTCTCCTTATTCAAGTAAAACCAAGAGGTAAAAAGGGATAAGTCTAAGAGAGGGTGGGGCAGTGTGTAACAGACCTCCGTATTTCGAACATAGCACGTCCGGAACCAAGTGTGAATGTTCGTTCATATTATGTGTTCTGAATGACTAAGGTCGTTTGCAATCGAGAACGCCTTGGTTGGGGAGTTGTAACGGCGGTGAGAGGACGGCCCAAGCTGGGCTCACCCGATGTTTAGGCAATTTTCATCATGTTACGACATGATCTTTTTGGTTGAGGTCGTTGGGTTACAAACAACCCCCGAACTAATGATTTTCTATCGATGTAGACACCTTAGCACATGTAAAATGGTCGTTGTCACTAACACGACCTCTCGGGTTCTCGGTCTACGAGGCCACGTAACAGGCTGTGTACCCTTGGGCAGTGTGTAACTTGAACGTCTGGGGTAGTCTCGAGGGAAGTTTAGGGCAGTGTGAAACGAGACGAATCGGCTTATTTGCTTATCAATGATATGCCTTTGCCCCAACAGTATCACTGAGGCACAACTTTTTGTTTATAGTTCAAGTTCACAAAATATATCCAAAATAAGTACCAATTTTATGTTTTCAAAACTCGTAAATTTTAAGAAAATTCAATTTGAAAAAAAAAAAAAATAGTTGATAAAGACTGTTGTTGTATCAGCAGCTAATATAGAAAGGAAAGGGAAGCTGTTTGCTCCCTTTCTAGCTGTCTCCAGAGCTCAATCGTTACACACTGCCCCACTGTCGTTTCACACTGACCCGGCGCGGGGCACTGTGTTACAAATGTAGACCTTTGTTCAACAAGCTGTAGGTCATACGGGAATGCGCCTAGTAATGCATCCGAGCAACTTTCATGTTTAGTAAGGGTTCAATCTATTCTTTTGCGCCCGATTTACCCAACTTTTTTCATGGTTTGACTTTTACAGCTAAATTCCAAAATCTGTTACACACTGCCCCACCCTTCCTTACTATGGCACGTAGGCAAACAGGTTTTTTTTTCGGAAAATGTGCCAGTTTCACTGTGAATTAACGGCCACTAAAAATCTCAGTTTGGGGTTATGTCAGTTCCCTCCTTCCGCTTCCTGGATCATTTACGGGCAGCACTAGCTTCGACGCTGGAGCGTTCCCTCTAGCGGTGAGTTGGTTGAACCAGGCGCCACGTGCCTCACCACTGGCCCAACTAATCAGAGAGACGCCAGAGGGAATCAAATCATAGAAAATTAATGTGTCTGGCTGATCAGGATACGCACAGATAATAGAAGGGCAATTTCTTGACAATGGCAGGCGACGATTAAAGGGGGGGGGGGGGGGGGGGTGCAATCGGTCGTCTCTACATGAAAGGTAGGCACAAAACCCCTGTATGTGGGCAACCAACAGTGCATCGCCGCCCTGCCGCAGCCGGGACTTAATTCGCCCCTGGAAAGACGCACCCCCATAAGTGATCCAACACGGATGCGTCTTCCGTAGCAAAAATTATTCGCTTGGACAACGAATAAAACTCGTTGAGTCTGAGCCAGCGAATTTTTCGCTGCAACAGCGAATGCTTTTTTTCCGTGCGGGCGCTCCACAGTTGTGGCTTTTTAACGGGGAGCTCCGCAGAAGTGGCTTTGTTTGCCGGACGCGATGACTTGCTCGTCCGTTCGTAATACAGAAACAGCCGATCCGAGTCTCCCTCCCAACTCCTATTAGGCAAACTATCCTGCCCCTTTTGCCAGACCAGCAGTAGTGAACAATGCCTTGCCGGAATGCACCTGTTAACTGGACATCTTCTCATTTCTAAGACGGTAAAAGAAAGATTTTGGTGTGGGTTCACTGTGCCAAGGATTTCTTGTGGGAAAATATCGAACAAAGCAGTTTCTGCTTTGTCAGAATAAAGACTTACTAAAAAGGAAACTGCACATTGTTTTGCAAGAAATGTCAGTATCCCAAGACTGTAAGGGAATATTAATTTCATAGATCCATGTCAAGTTTGTTGTTTGTTTTTACATTCCTGTCTATGTGGATGTGCTATGTCGCACAGACTCAGAAAAAATGTATCTTGTTTCAAGTACATTTGTGATACGAGTGACCCAAGATATTTTTAGGCCCCTCCAAGGGGATCTTCCTGCTCGCGTGCGAGAGCTTTTCTTTCTTATTTCTCCCCAGGCGATTAGGTTACAGCCACTTCTGTGATACAGATTTTGATAAAATTTTAACGAAAAATCAATCCAAAAATTAGATTTTAGTTAACTATAGCCTCACTAAAATCTGTCTGGCCAATTTTGAGAAAATTAAAGTTGAACATCGAAATTATCACGAAAATCGGCAAAATGCTGCCACGCCAACATGGTTCGCAGTTTTATCATTCTTTCTGTCGAACCCTGCGGCTGACCTTTTCTCTTGACAGAAAAACGGGGGAAAATGTATGAGACAGAAATTCAGGACCGAAAATTAAGCTTCCGAACGAAGTGTTCAAAATTTTCGTGCGACGTTCCAGACGAGAACGACAGCAAGCTAAATGATATGCGACATTTACGCTTATTCTTCGCGTCTTGTTTTAATTAATTTCTAGTGCAGTTAGTGTTGATTTAAACAGGGTAATGTAAGTGAGCCGATTGTGCACCGTTCCTGAAGCTAGCGAATAAGCTTTTAATCGATCCCATGAGATATTCCAATCACAGCTTCTACCGATTTAAAATCAAAGCTGCACAGTTTGTTTAGAAATGGGCGTGGCTACGACAATCCTGGGTAGAAAGGAGGCGTGGCTTCTAACAATGGTACCAACCTTTGCTAACGAACTCGCTTCATGTTTTTGGATAAATTGAGTGATGTACTCTCCTCACTTATTCATGTGCAACCCACCTCTAATTAACCTTTTTTTAGCGTTTTCATGTGCACTTCAGAGGTAGTTAAATGACATGTGTTTGGATAATTGTAACTATGAGTAAAAGTTGGCATTGCCGGGGAATACCCACGGAGCAGTTTCCATAAGGCGCTTGGTGTTGTGATTGTGGCGAAGAGCCACAATACTAACCATTTAGTTTTGGAAACTTTCCTCTCTTTTAATTTTCAACGCTCTATTTTTTGAGGTGAATAATTCAACGATTATTTCTTCGTGTGACGACTGTTCGTTTAAACATCAAGGGTCGATTAACGCGTTAGCCTTAGAATTTTTTCCTTTTTATTTCTCCACACTCATTTAGGCTACAGCCATTTCGACACCTTGGAATAAAAGGCACGCAGTTCAGCCGCTGGATCCGACATACACGCAGTTCGGCCGCTGGATCCGACATCCACGTACTTCGCACGCTTGATCCGAGATCCACGCAGTTCTCCGCTCCCGTTCGAAACACACGCAGTTCGCGGCGCTCGGCAGTCGCGCCCGAGCCGCTCGGCTCTCCTTCGGCTCGGTCGCTCCCCCTCCTCCTCGCACTCGCCCGCTCGCCTCCCGCTTGCCGGCTTCTGATTTCGCTCGTGTAGGTGTTCTCCAACCTCCACAACGATCATCACCTATGGCCGGCTCATTTTTTGTTGTTGCATAGTGTAAACAGTGCACATATTTGTAGGGTGACTACTGACTTGCCGGATCGCATACTCGCTGGATCAGCAGGCCATGGCGCCTAACGGGCGAAGGGAGTAGGCAAACCCGGCACATTGCGTTTTCCACTAAAACACCACACCTGATGCATCGTTGTGTATGAGACGAGCTAAAACATAAGTTCGAATAGAGTATAGTTCACGGCGGGAAGCGCTCAGAGGTGGTGGGGGCGCGCAGCGGCGCGGAGCGCGGCCAGCAGCGGGCGGCGCGGTGCGGCTCGCCACGGCTCGGCGCCCGAATGAACTGCGTGACTTTTGAACGGGAGCGGAGAACTGCGTGGATCTCGGATCAAGCGTGCAAAGTACGTGGATGTCGGATCCAGCGGCCGAACTGCGTATATGTCGGATCCAGCGGCTGAACTGCGTGCCTTTTATTCCAAGGTGTCGATTTCTGAAGTACAGATTTCAATGAAATTTTAACAGCAAATCAATCCAAAAATGAGATTTTATTTGACTATAGACTCATTAAAATTTGTCCAACAAAATTATTAAAGTAGAACAGCGAAATTAACACGAAAATCGGCAAAATGCTGCTGAAACAACAATGGTCGCACTTCTATCATTCTTTCTGTCGATCCCTGCGACTTCCCTTTTCACTTTCCAGAGAAACGTTTAAGACAAAAATTCAAGACCGAATAATAAGCTTCCACCACGATGTATTCAAAATTTTCGCACGACGTTCTCCTGGATATCGACAGACAGCAGAATAATGAGCGACATTTACGCTTATTCTTCGTGTCTTGTTTTTAGCCCGCCCTTCTGCTTTGAAAAAGCTATCCAGCGGGCCTATGCAAACGACCTCGTGTGTGTCTGTCTGTCTGTGTGTCTGTGTGTGTGTCTGTCTGTCTGTCTGTCTGTCTGTTCCACAAGAAGGAGATGTGCTAGACACTTCAAATTTTCAGGGGATCTCAAGGTTCACTCCCACAAAACAAAACGCCTACGGCAAATCCTGTCAGCCACCCCTAAGGGGCTGAAAGGGGGTATCGAAGAAAACAGGAAAGGCCAAAAAAGTTGGGAAAAATAGTTATTTTACGATCTTCTAAGGGGTAACTTGAGAAAGTAGAGCCCTTTGGGCGAAAATTTCGTCCGTTTTGCTCTATCTCTCACCGTTTGGGCGCTAGAGTGAGTTTCTCTGACAAAAGTGGCCCAAACATAAATTTATTAATTTTCGAAAATATTGGATGGTCTCCTAAGGGGTCACTGTAAAATGGTTGGCGTCATTTAACGCCAAATTATTGGCGTCCTTTAAAGAACGCCAAATATTGGCGTTCTTTTCCGAAAAACGCCAAATATTGGCGTCTTTTAACGCCAAATATTGGCGTTCTTCTCCTTCGAACGCCAAATGTTGGCGTCTTTGAACGCCAACTTCTGGCGTTATCACAGAACGCCAATTCTTTGGCGTTAAAAGACGCCAACCAGTTTAGAGTGGTAACTCGTCAAAGTAGAGCCCTGTGGGCGAAAATTTCGTCCATTTTGCGCTATCTCTAACCGTTTACGCGCTAGAGGGTCTTTTTAGACGAAAATAAGCTAAAAATTGCCATAGTGAACAATGAGATGTAGAAAAAGGCCTAAAAACCGCAAAATAGAAAGGAAACTTTCCCCCACCCCCAAAAAACGTTTTCTAAGCAGAAGGGTGAGTTGTAGTCGCGGTGCTTCACCGTTACATCCCTTTCTCAAGTCTTTGGGACAAACTCAAAGATGACGGATTTAAGCGGGTCGAAGGCCCGCTACATCATTCGATCATGTTCTTCAGCAAATCGCGTGACAAAAATGGTCGGGCCGCAGGCCCGACCATCGCCCAAGCAGGCCCGGCCCCTGCCGAACGGAGTTGCCGGCGGAGCGAAGCGGAGCTGGCAACTTCGTTTGGCGGAAGGGCGGGCCTGCTTGTTAATTTGTAGTTCAGTTGGTGTTTATACAGGGTAATGCAAGCGAGCTTTTTGTGCACCGTTACTTAAGCTTCAGGATAAGCTTTGTTATCGACGCCATAATATATTCCAATAACAACTTCCAGCGATTTAAAATCAAAGCTGCACAGTTTGTTTAGAAATGGACAATCCTGAGTAGTAGGGAGGCGTGGCTTGTAACAATAGTACCAACCTTTCCTAACAAACTCGCTTCACGTTTTTGGATAAATTATGTGATATTTACTGTCCTAACTTTTATTTTCAACCCACCTCTAATAACCTTCTTTTTAGCGTTTTCATACGCACTTCAGAGGTGGTTAAATGACACATGTTTCGATCAGTTTTGAAGAATTCCCTCTCTTTCAATTTTCAACCCCCAATATTTTGAAGTAAATAATTGATTGGTTATTTCTTTCTGTGCATACGACTCCTTGTTAGAACTTCACGGGCCGATTAACGCGTTAGCGTTAGAGTTTTTTTTCTTGTTGCCAAGACGATGTCAGAACATTTTCTCGATCAAAAGGTAATATCATCTTGTGACAAGAGTAGAATAATTGATCTCGGGTCAAAATGTATTTGAAATAAGAAAACATTTTCCTGGGTACAGACCGATACCACGTGATTTCTAAAACATTAAAGGAAAAGAGTAATTATGTATCATATTATACTTTCTTTTTAATAATAATTTTTGTTTTTATTGATATAAAATGTAATACGGGCGCGAATACGGGGAATTGTTACACCTACACCCGACGCAAAAAGATTTGTTTGCTTTTGGTATGCTTTCGGTACGCTATCGGTTCGCGGAGGGTCGCGCTCGGTGCGCCGATGGGTCGCCGAGGTTCGTCAGGCTCCTGGGCGACGTATCGCCAACATTCGCTGGAGGTTCGCGCCGGAGCGACCTTTGTCCGTCATCGAGTCGCTCCATGCGCGGAGATAGCGACCTGAGTATGTTTTCAAGTCGCTCCGAGACGATCAGAGCGACCACAGTACGCTTTCGGTTCACCTGGAGAGCCCCGGGTAGTCGGGGTATTTTCCTTCCCAGGAAACCCCGGCCGGGGGCTAGCGCTAATCCCTAGACCGGCGCACTTGAGAGCAGAAGAGGACAACGATGATGGGGGGGCCCCGACTGCTCCTCTGCACTGCACACTGCACACTTTGGCAGCAGGACAGCGACCACGTCAGTCTACATACGAGTTGAGGTGGCAGAGAGGACGCATACCTCCGTACAACTATGCACATACGTAATGTACGCACAATTTTAAGCGATATTATGCATAATTACGTGCAATGTTGAACATAGTTACGTACAAATTTTGTACGTCGGTTATGTATGTTGACAGTTGTACGTACCTACGCACAAAACAGTACATTGTCAGTCAGTGCCCGCCGCAAAATAATTTGTTAGCTTTATGTGCGCTTTCTGCTCGCGTCGCGAAGAGGGGGACTTCAGTACGCTTTCAGGTCGCTCGCGGTTCGTCGGTAATAATCTTCTGGCCCGTAGAGCCCAGAGGCTGGCCGAGAAGGGACCCCGGAATCGGACACGGTCCCCTTACCGGCGAACTCGTGGTCTAGTGGTCAAGGCGACGGGTTCCTAACTCGGATGACCGAGGTTCGAGTCCCAGCAAAGGTAAAGTACTTTCCAATTAAATGTCGTTAAATAAAATTACTACGGTGAAGTAGAGGAAGAGGGAGGGGGCCAGGGAAAGGTAACAATCGAAAAAAACCACAAAGAAAATATTTTCCTTTTTGGCTATCGGAATACCGCTTGGCCACCCGCCCCGCACATCTCCCTCCTACCCCCGGGTACTGCCCTACCCGCACCCTCTACCGCAGCCCCACCACGGCTGCACCCCCAGCTGCACCCCCGGCTGCATATTGCCCCCCCCACCCCCTAGATTCCTACATCAAATGTGCATCTAGAGCGTACTGAAAACGAACATTTGGCGTACTGCAAGCGAACACTCAGCGCACTGGCAGCGTACCACAGGAAAACGAACTATGTTCGCTCTGGGTTCGTCAAAGCGCGCGAAGTGATACATATGCGCACCTTTTGTGAACTTGAGCGAATCACTCGCGAACTCGTTGAGAGGGTCGCAACTAGTACGTTTTAGGTTTGTCACGACGAACTGAAAGCAATCCAGTTGCGTACAGGAAATTTTGCGTCGGGCAAGCGGGAGTCCGCCTTTTGAGTCGCGCTAACCTGGTCGGGGGATTAAGGGGCGGGAGACCAGCGCGTAAATGCGGAAGCAGGATGACCCAGAAGGCCCCGGCTCTCCCACCAAAAGTCGCCATTCGAGCCGCGCTGATCAAGGAGAGGGGCCGCGTCACAGGCTGTGGAGCCGGCGTAGCGGCCAACGGCAGAGTCTCCGGAGGCTCCACTCCACCCCTCACCTGATTGGCTTTGCACATAGCAATTACAACACTTCAACTGAAACCATCGCTGGTTTAATGTATGCTAGTATAGGTTTGCTTACATTTCGATGCGTCTTAGGAATAAAGGCCGATGTCCCGCGCGTCTAAAACAAAGAGGCCGATGTCGCGCGCTGCTTCTTAAGAAAGTCCGATGTTTTGAGGGCAGCGTGGAATCGACATCGGACCTTTCCCTTTCAGTTAAATACGGGCAAACCATGCGAAATAGAACAAAAACTCCCAAGACCTTAAATGTAGACTGGACATTTGTTCTCCGTGTATGTCTTAAGTACTTTTGTCGTATTCCCAATGGTTTGCCCGTATTTTACTGAAAGGCAAATGTCCGACGTCCACTCCGCGCGGCGCTCAAAACATCGGACTTTCTTAAGAAGCAGCGCGCGACATCGGCCTCTTTGTTTTAGACGCGCGGGACATCGGCCTTTATTCCCAGGACCTAATGATTTTTGTAGAGAGACAGAGAGACAGTCGGATGCAATAATCATATCATTACTGATGTACTGTGTTGAGTTTAGTTTGTTAGTTTAGGTTTGTTTCGTTTAAACACAAAACCAAAACCACATATTCATTCAGACCGTTACAAGGTCCCGACAAGGACGACACAAGGTCAGCATAGGGATTTCAAAGGCGAAAGTTGAAGTTGAATTTAACCTTGGTTTAATATGAATGTGTGTACTTTACCCAGTCAGTACCAGCCAACACCCGACAAGCGCGGCTCAAGTCATGACTTTCGGGGTGGCCACAGGTAGGCGCGGCTCAATAGATATACGGCCCAAAATGCCACTTAGTGTATTTGTTCCGAACGCCGTAACGGTGCTAAGCCGAAGCGTCCAAATGACGTACTTGCGGAAGTAAGGTCTTAAGAGGGCCTAGGGCCCCAGTCGACTAGCTCACCAGCGGGCTCCTCGAGGTGTGAATGAACGCCTTGAACGGGAAGACTTCAAGTTTTTTAGGCCCCCCCAAGGGGGCCTTTCTGCTCGCGTGCGAGGCAATTCTTTTTCTTCCCCTCATTCATTAAGGTACCGCGACTTCTGTTGTACAGATTCTAATAAAATTGTATCGAAAAATCAATCCAAAAATTAGATTTCATTTGACTATAGCCTCATTACAATCCTTCTGGCCAATTTTGAAAAAATTAAAGTTAAATATCGAAATTATCACGAAAATCGGCAAAATCCTGCCAAGCCAACAATGGTTCGCACTTCTAGCATTCTTTCTGTTGATCCCTGCGGCTTACATTTTCACTTAACAGTAAAACGTGTGAGACAAAAATTCAAGACCGAAAATTAAGCTTCCGAACGATATGTTCAAAATTTTCGTGCGACGTTCCAGTCGACAACCACAGCAAGCTGAATAATATGCGACATTTACGCTTATTCTTCGTGTCTTGTTTTTAATTTCTAGCGCAGTTAGTATTGATTTAAACAGGGAAGTGTAAGCGAGCCGATTGTGCACCGTTCTTTAAGCTACCGAAAAAGCTTTTAATCGATGCCATAAAATATCCCAATCACAACTTCTACCGGTTTAAAATCAAAGCTGCACAGTTTGTTTAGAAATGGGCGTGGCCACGAAAATCCTGGGTAAAGGAGGCGTGGCTTCTAACAATGGTACCAACCTTTGCAAACGAACTCTGTTCATGTTTTTGGATAAATTGAGTGATGTACACTGTAAAAAATTTCGAGGGTAATTTTACCCTCGAAGGGGACACAACGCTCCTTTACCTCACCAGGGTAAATAAATTTACATACCCATAGCGGTGTAAATTTTACCCACCACTGGGTGGGTAAAATTCTCTACCCAAGGGGTGCTATTTTGTCCTCGTGGGTAGGTAGAAGCGATTTTCATGCCACGAGGATAAAATGAAATTCCATACCCTTTAGATAAAAAACAATCCTTTATGCGCTGAATGCCACAACGCCCACCTAGGAGGGTGAAAATGTTCCCCAAGAGGTCGAGCAGTATATGTGAATGAAAAAGAGTGACCCGTTCTCCGCCTCGTGCCACTTTAGCGAGCTTTATCTGGTGATTTCGGGCCGACAGGTCTGTTTCCAATTCAGACGGTTGCCGCAATCATTTTCAAAAATTTGATCATCAATCTCATAGAGAGATCAGACCATCGCAGCGACAAGTGAAGTCACCGCCGCATTAGAGGTACGCGCGGGGGCGCACCTCCCTGTGACGAGGTGACGGGGCCGTACGGAACAAGGTGTTGTTGCGGGGACCTCCGGAGCGTTAGAGTTTAACGGATTATTTCTGGGATATGGTTGACTTTTTCGGCAAACACAGATCGTTGCCGGTTAGGGTGATTCCTTGTAAAACATACTGGGTAAAATTAATAGCCATTTTCTCAGGGAAATTTTAATTAAATAGAAAAAGCTCATTTTGTAGGAGACGCGCTGACTGAAACGCCATCTAGCGGCAGTCTATCGCGGGCTTCGCGTTGAGGGGGCCGAGGGCAAAGATAGGAGGTGATTGGTTCTGAGTGGCGTGGAGTCGGTGGAGTAGTAGGCCGAACCCACCTCTCCTCCCACGATGCTATGGCAGTCACAAATTTGTGGGAAATTTGCAACCGTTGTGTAGCACGGGTAGATGTTTCCTGACCATGTGTGGCAAAATTCCTTCCCTCCGCGTGGAGATTTTCAGGCAGTGGACTGCGCAAGTACACTTCTCCGCCCACGGTCACGGAATTTATACACCCAGTGCTGGTGATGTTTTACCCCTGTGGGTGTAGAAAAGGAATATCCCCTCCAGCAAGGTGAAATTAATTTACCCAGAGTCGGTTAAAATTCACCTGTGTGGGTGTAAAGGGTAATTCACTACCCAAGTAGTAATTTTGTCTCACCACATTATAAGAAATTTACACCCTATCGAGCTAAATAACGTTTTACCCACCCGGTGGGTAGGTAAATCTGAATTACATACCAGAGGGAGAAATTTATCCACACATGGGTGAACAAAATTACCCTGGATTTTTTACAGTGCTGGCCGCGGCAGTTCTCTCTCTCCATCGTGATGAATCGAGAGGTAGCTAACTCCATAAAAATGTGTACCCAGCCGTAATACCAAATAATTGTCAAGATCACCGAAGATTACCAAATATTACCAATGAAAACTAGGTTTGATTCGCCTGCATTCTTAATCAAAACGGCCATTTATTGTCCAGACAAATTTTGCACATCTTATATACACTGCTCATCAAAATTAGCGGGCGGATTTTTCAAACTGACGTAGATTCCATGTTTTTTGAGTAAGGAAGCTAAGAATTGGCATGCAGGCGTCCCAATCATTCTTCAACTCGAGGCTCAGGAAGTGCGCAAGCCGTTGGCCACCCCTAACGAGCTGTGCACCCCCTAGAGTGGAGGAGGGTTAAAAGACCGGCCGTAACAACCCCAAAATTTGCACTTTAAGTGCTCGGAAAGTCCAGATTGTTCGTGAGTCGACCCATATTTTTGTGCTCTTTCGAACGGTGTAGGCAAAATTGCGATCGGACGAACCCACCCCCTTCCACACTCACCCCCACCCCCGCAAAGTGGTGAGTTTTGAGGTTCGTCAAATCGAGCTCGATATACTCTAGGGACGTCGCCTGTACACGGCCCATGTGTTTGTTTTCGAATGGGACAACCCCCGGCCAAACCACCCAAGCAAACACGCAACCCCTTTTTTAATATCGGCCATTTTGGAACTTTAGGATTAAAGTTTCGGCATGAAACTTTCAGGAATGATCCCTTTTGCCGTTTGGAACACATCCGTACAGAGAAACCCGGTGTCAACATATTCAACCCCTTCCCAGGGGGTAGCTACCCCCCCGTGACCGCGCACTCCTTGGGGAGGGGATGGAGGGTTGGGTTTATGCAGATCTATTAAAAACACCCCAAGGGAGCTCTCCTCAAATTTTCACGTCGATTGGACTAACTGTTTCACGTACAGACTCGATAAAGTGACAAATCGTTCAGAAACTACCCCCAAGTTCAACCTGCCCAGTCGGCGAACTAAGGGGGGGGGGGGGGGCGGCGCCACTCACAGCGTCCTACCTCGGCCTAACCTTCATCTCGGAGGCCGCAGAGTCTTGGGTCTCAGCGATGACGTTCGCGTCCGTGAGACCGATGTAAAGACGAAAAAAATTCAATAAAAAATAACAAAATACATTTACTTTTCAAATTTTTAACTTGGAGTAGCTCAAATGATGTCATCATGTATTTTGTTAAGAAAAATTGTAAAAGTGGCTCATACTAACTTTGATTTATGCTGAAAGTTTTGTGACACGTTGACTTTTAGTTTTTAAGTTGTGGGGATTGCGCTCAATTTCTCTGAACATCCAACTTGTGCCAACTGAATCTCTTCGACATGGCTGGAATGGATGACTATGAATTACCTACGTTTCAGTTGACATTCTTTCATATACAATAATAGCTCTCAGTCATAATGTATGTGTTTTTATAAGTTGTAGTTGCTACGCTGACTTTTGGTTGTTTCGGTTATCCCAAAAAATTAGACAATTACTTTATTCATAAATATGTTTTACCTTTACTCTCTGTTAATATGTAAAAGCTCAACTAGTCCAATAGACAATAGCATTCTATCGCTGCTTTGTTAATACATAGTACCTTGTAACACCAATATCAATAAAGTAACTGTGTAAAGGTTTTTTTTTGTTTTTATGATCAGCATTTTAGAGTGGTTTTGGATAAGCAAAATAACTCAAAGTAAGCGGAACAACTAGATTTTTTAAATACACATATATGATGACAGAGTATAGTTATGTTGTATAAAAGAATGTCAATTTATATAAAAGAATGTCAATTTAAGCATGGGTTCATTTCCACCCGTTCCAGCTATGTCGAAGAGGTTCTGTGGTACCAAGTTGGTTAGTCAGAGAAAGTGCAATCCAAATAGCTTAAAAACTAAAAGTCCACGTGTCACAACACTTTCAGAATAAATCAGAGTCGGTATGAGCTACTTCCAGAATCTTTCTTTATCGAAATCAATGGAGACATCATTTCAGCTATTTCAAATAAAAGATTTCAAAAATTCATATAAATTTATTTTTTTTGTAAATTTAAAAATATTAATTGTTCAAAGATGTCTTCAATTACCTTTTTCTGAACTCATGTGCTGTTATCCATCTCACTTCCTAATCGTATTTATGGTGACTATAAGAAATTTCAATAAAGTATTTTTTTTCTCTTAAACCAATGCCCGTACGTCAAAAATACTGGATTTTCGAATCACACTCTTATATTCAGATAGTCTCGGTCAGACTACCGTCCCGGATTGATTGAAGAACTTTTACAGGCTTCCTTTTGGGGAAGACCCCCTTGACACCTCGTGAGCTGATTTATTTGACAAAGGCCAACATAACCTCAAATTTCATTTGTCATTTTACGGAAAACAGCGACTTCCCCACGTTCCAAACAAACTCAAAATGATTGCTTATGAAAATTAAAAGTGTTGACAAACACACTGAATAAATCCAATTTCTCGTATTTATGTGCATTACAAGTTCGCGCGTGCGCACAACGCCTTCACCACCGCTAAAACTGTTTTAAGTCCGAAGTGAACCTAATCAGAAACATTTTAAAGAGAATGAATTTCGAGTGGTAATTACTTTGGAAAGCATGGCACGCATGGCACATTTATGATGGTAATCAGTTTTCGTTGAATTACACCAGAAGAACAAAATTATTGACATTTCAAAATACCACATTTGCCACCACATTTTTGAACTCTGCGCGACGCGGACAGAGATTATAAATCTTGTTTTCTTTAAAATTTGCTATCAAAGAGGAAAAAACCTCTAGTACGGGGTCATTACTGGGTAAAACCCTATCGTTTGGTATAATGCACTTGTCTGTATGTATTCCAGTTTCCGAGCACAATACTCGTTCTTTCACCTCCACATCACAAAGTGATGTTTGGAGGGAGGGAGGTAAAGAACGAGTAAAAAATAGGGAGTAATTTTAGCTTTGTTCTAAATTTCACCAGACATTTACTTGGTGTACCAGTGCAATGAACATTTTTACGTTAAACCTACCTTGAATTTTTTTCTGAAAGGATTTGATTACCTGCAATTCTTAAACTTTGAGCTTACTTCTCACAAGTATTTACTGTAGACTATTTAATTCCTAAAGGCTTTGGACTTCGGCGCTGACTCATCTGCAGACTGAATCACAAGCACACACTTCTTAGTCGGCCTGAAGGTGCGGACCCAGTGCGGTGCACGCTTCTCCGAGAGCGTGGCCTACACAGCCCTATTGATTATCAGATTGACACAATTAGCTCGCCAGGTGTTGCGGGTCACACGGCGTCATGAAGTCCTCTCACAAGAAGACTTACTCATTTTACATATGGGTAAGATGCCCAATGATGGACACCTTAAGAGATGCATCTGCCCAGTGAAGGACACCCCTTTTTCTAGAAATGTAGAGAACGGAACGAGGAAATTTGGCTTATTATGTCCAGGTAGGGGTCTTGCTATAACATTAGTTCCGTGCCAAGATCGTAAAGTCGATACCTTAGACTAAAAGGCACGCAGTTCAGCCACCTGATCCAAGACTCACGCAGTTCAGCCGCTTTATCCAAAAGACACGCAGTTCGCCGCTCCTCTTGGAAACCCACGCAGTTCACCGGCCGCTCGGGCGCCGCTCGGCTCTCGCTTCGGCTGCGGCGGCTGCGGCGGCTGCGGCACTCCCCCACCCCTCGCTTTCTGTCTGCTCGGCCCGTTGACGATTTCGCCTAGAAGGGATAGCTTAAGCACATTGAAAAGTGCTGGACCGCACTGCTACTGCTTCTTCTAAGCGTGGGAGTACGAATACGTGCAGCAGTCCGTAGTGGCTGAGCGTTAGTCAGTGTGCTGAAATTCTGAGAGGCCCAGGTAAATGGGGTTGTATATGGCCATATATGATTTGCATACTAGTTAGTAGCAGTCACGAACTGTTGGCTGAGCTCAAGGCCTTCCGGAAGACTGGTCAAAAAAATAAAAAATGAAACTAACGTGTGTGATAAAACAGCCTGGTTAAATTACTAAATACTCTTGAAAAGTTTACTGCATTATTACTGTGCTCGTACAAAGCACCGCCTTTCAGCCATCCTCCATTATAATTTTGTTATTCCTCGCATACTTCTGCAATGGTTAGTGTGGTTTGTGTCCATAACCCCGACCCCAATTTTGTTTCTGATGGAACATAAAAGATGAATCGAAATGTAAAATTTGTGGAATTAAATGGATAAGATCAACTTGATATATAGGTAAAATAACACAGATATATACGTTTTAGATTTTTATTTAATAATATAACAGTTTAAAGTCTAACACTTTAATTACACACACTCTTACAAAAATATTTAAGAATATCAAAAAAAATTACACAACACAACTTGATAATATGTACTTTGAACTTCAAATATTGATGGTATCAACCTTAGAAGCGCATGAGGTCCCCCAATTGGGTGATTACATTTGACATGAAGCAAAACCATAGAAAGGACCCCCCCCCCTCTTCCTTAGGTTTACAGGACATCTTCATGACTTTGGAACATCCGCATCCAGGCACAATTCAAAGATGCAAAAGAGAAGCTGCCGATTCCCTTATTTACCTCAGCTCGCAGCTCAGTCAGTACTCCCAGGCGAAGTTCAAACCCCCGATGAGATGGTAACAACATATTGGCTGCTCACAGTCAGCACTTCCAGGAAAAGTTAAAACCCGAATGAGGTGCTAACATATTGGCTGCCCACAGTCAGTAGTTCCAGGTGAAATTCTAACCCAAATGAGATGGTTGATGTAAATAAATGATTGAAACAATAAACAATTCAGCCACGCCTAATGTATATATTTAGATTGCCTGCTCACAGTCAGTACTTCCAGGCGAAATTCAAACCTGAATGAGATAGTAACTCAACTGATGTAAACGTATCTCAACAAATTAGAGCCATGCCTAAATTTTGCACTATAAAAATAATAAGTTGTAAAGTCACCTTTCACAATGAAACAAAACGAATGCAAAGGAAATGAAACATGCATCGTCACACTCAAACAGCATTCCCTTGTATATCTCAATGATAGCCATTCCAGTTTAAACAGCAGTAACCTGTCAAAAGATCTGAATTCCCTCGTGCAGTCAAGAATGTTCTGACGTACAACTATATGTAATAGGCCAGGTACATTTGGTGAAATAACTTTAACTATACTGCAAGTTCAAGCATCTATCATCCAGATTATTCACTAGTAGAAAACCAGCACCTATTAGTTGCCAAAAGTAAACTTTGAACAATCTAAATAGCTGGTGTTCTACTTGGAACACTATTAAACCATTCTATTGACAACTCGGATCCTCATTACATCAAATGACCCAAGACCGAAGAAAGAAGTTGTTTCAAGACTGCAACGCATGGCGTCCAATAACAGCCACGCCATGTTTCTGAAATAACTTCTTCTTCCGGTGTAAACTTGTAGAAATGTTAATTAAACCTTACAATGATATCACAATAACTTTAAAATTACCGTTTTCCTAACCATAGCAGCCGTTAATTAAAACATGGCAAAATACTATTCACAAATCAGAGTCGAGGGTAACTACAACTGAGGCAATTCCAGGACAGAGTCCAATGATCAAGCGCCACTTTGAACACTGGAACGGGGCCCGGCAAACAACACCGAGTCGGCCCCGTACGCCGATCCTCCCTGGCCATAAGGGCTAAAATACCAAATACCTGTTCATCGTGATCAAAGAAACGTCAACCCAGGACCACGCACCACGCCTCCGCCTGGAATGAAAGAGAATCAACGTAACGGAAACGGAACAGGAGTCAACAACGGAAACTGTCAACTTCTTCCTTCCTTCTTCTTACCAAATGTACATCAACACACAAAAAAACAAAGAAATTGTCACTCTTTAGGAATTAACGTTTGTCTAAGCATGAAAAATAAAAACTTAACAGTAAAAAAATAATAAAACAAAATAAAATGAATAATTGGTTCCAAAATAATGATATTCGTAAGCGCATGACACCTATTCACGATCGGCAACACCTGGCAGCACCAACACGAACATACGTCTCACAAGCACGAAGGGAATCAAAACGACCGGCCACCGGACGCTCTTCACAGTTGACTTGGTCAGTTCTATCGCTGCACGTTGTGTACCGTCCATCGTCGTTTACGCTGCTGTATACTGCTCAAAGGTAAATGTCACATCAGTTACCCCCACGCCTTTAGTTTTGTCACTTATTAGTCTCTGTCAACTAATCAACTTTTTAGCAGATGTTACATTTGTAACTCAAACTTTGATCATTTCACACAACTGAAATTAATAAGAATGATTTATCAAATGTGCCATTGCTTGTACTGTCATTTTGTTTGGATTTCCATGATAATCACAATCACTATAGACCACTACTAAATTTTCTTAAACTGTTGTTACTTTTCATGTTGTAAAATAGCAGTTGAAGTTAGCAAATTATTTCTTGTCTACCCAAAGAGGTATTAGAACACTGACCGACAGCATGACGTCACAATGGTCCTTTCTTTTGATGTCTTTCATGACTTTTCTTGAAGTTTGAAGTCTGATTTGACTCAAAGTCAAATCTTGGTCCAAATGCCATAAAGAGTGATGAATACGTCAAAATAGGAGACCGTTTTGATGTCATGCTGAAAGTCAATGTTCAAATTCCTTGTTGCGTATGTGTTTTGAAACTTGGTCAACATGCAAAATCTATGGAGTCCTCCCAAAAACCTCAGGACTTTGACAATAGTTGTTCGGCCATTCCACCATGAAATCCCAGAGGTTTAATCTCATTAATTTCCGCTACTTTTTCCTTTTTCTCAGATGTCTGCGGTGTGTTCGCAAGAATTCAGGAAAGGCATGGTGGCCACGCAAGCAGAAGGTCACCATCAGACCTTACTAGGGGCAAGCCATATGTCTGCTTTAAGTTCGTCCAAAAGCCAAGTGAATATAAGGATAAGCAGACCAACACCTTTCCTGACCTGCTGGTAGCATATTGCCAGGACAAGGAGACGGGCAAAAAATACTACGTATCAATGCCAGGCTTATACAACAACCTAAGTGAAGATGATGTTAAGGAGTTGAACCAGCATATTCAAGACAAGAAACCTCCATTCATTGTTTTCTATGGGAAAGATGGGTCACGTAACGACTGCATGGTTCATGAATATAGTACAAGTAAAATAGAAGAAAAAAGTAAAATACTTATAGTGAACCATGATAGAATAAAGATTTTAAAAAGGTTTAGTTTACTTACTTGTAATCCTGTCCAAACTCTTTCTGTAATATGTTTACTAAAAACTTTCTCAATAAACTTTTACCAGTGCCTGCAAAAGAAAAAGCAAATTTTGTTCCAGAAATGCACAAATTAAATTAAACCAACTCACCACAAATTTCAAAGATCTTACCAGCTTTGCCTTGCACCAACACTCTTCTATGAAGACCTGTCTGTTCATTACAATTATTTATAGCTTTAATTTGTTCTCCCAGAAACATTTTTACATTTTGTTCGGCAGAGAAAATTACATCTGGCATGTCATTGACAACAGGACCAACATCATCTTTCTTTTTTTCATTTTCAATGAAGTTCTTGAAAAAATTAAAATTACCAAATGACTCATATTTTGAAGCACTACTATGCCAATCATGATTCACATCCACTTTCTTAGATCCCAGTTCAACTGGTTGAACCATAGAACTAGCACATAGGCGAGATGCAATCATCCAATCTCCATTTCTTTCATCATTTTCACACAACATTTCAATTTCTTCTGCTTCTCCAGGTTCAACATTAACGTTATTAAAACACCATGTCTTCTTAATGTGAGCTACATTTTGTCTATCATAAACAGTTTTCCAGTTATCACCTTCTACTTTCAATTCATCTTCCAAAACAAAAGGTACAAGCAACAGTACTTGTTGCCTATACCATGGCTCGTTTTTCCCTTCATTGTCAGATAAAGTTAAACGTGGGAAAACACGAACAATGTTATGTCTTTACGTCAGTTTCTTCCAGGTGCGGCTATTACAATATTTTGCACAGTTATACAAAGAAACATTGCAACTGCTCAGGTCTGGTTTTATACTTTGCCAAAACAGTTTTTCCCTCTCTATTCTCAGAATTATTGTTCACTTCACCTACTTCATTACATTCTAGAGGAACCTAAGCAGTCTCCTTGGTATGGACTACACCAAATTTACGACCACGTACTATACGGGCATGGAACCTTCTTGGTCTTTAAGAACCGCAATGGGAAGCTAGTTCTTGCAGCAGTGCCGTGTAGATAACCGTGGGGTGGGGTGAACGCAACGGTCATAACTGCTGTTCGAGTCGCGATAACTCAGTACCACAACACTACCAGTTCCGTCCTGCTGTGTGCCCAGGGCCCGAATAACTAGATTTGTGAAAAAAGTGGTTCGTTAAATGGTACGTACTTGTTCTTAGCATTTGATCAGGATTTCCAGAGGAGTCCATTCATGGCATCACGGGTCTATTTTTCTAAATAGTACGTCTGTGCTGGTATTTTTAGGTGAGACTGTACGCCTTTTCTATACGCCCTCTAGAAATCGCTAATGTAAAACCTTTCCCGGTAATAAAAGGTCTTAATTAATTAGAAACTCGGTGTTTGCACCCGAGAAGAACTTCGGTAAACCCACACCGCCACAGACTAGTCGTTTTCAGATGATGGTGTGTAAAAGACGTAGTGACCAGTGTGCACGATTAAGTGACGGGATGGCGACGGGCTAGTGACTCCAAGAGAGTCGTTAAGCGGTCACTTTGCGACTCCCTCTCGTTTCCATCTATCACATTTCAGTCACAAGGTGATGCGATTGTCGCCTCTCTATCGCCAAAATCTCGCCACATAAGCGATCACTTTATCACGATTTATCTTGTTAGTCCGGAGTTGTACACTTTCACGGTACTTTATTTTACTTTCCAGAAGTTTGCAGTGGCGGGCTACCTCACCCTGGCATTTGTTCTTGTGGGGTACCCAACACCCAGCCGACTTGCATCAACCCATGGATGGCGCAACCATGATTTTAAAGGGGCAGTGAAGGCATCACAAAAGTTTGTTCGATGAACAGTTTGCTAGGTTGTCAATGAGAAAGTCACTTAACACGTGGAGATCCACATGACCACAAGTGTAGCCACAAGACACGTGAAAGGGACGAACCCC
>NW_026267400.1:134009-137991 GCF_000697945.3 Frankliniella occidentalis | reverse complement strand
CCTTGGGACTCAACGGTCCGTGAAATAGCAGGTGTGCAATTTTAGGGGCTCATCTTCTAGAATGGAAATTTGTTTCAGGGGGCAGCCCTTTGTCGCAATAAACATCTTGGCTGGGCGGCAGATAAGCCCGGCTAAGCCTATTACTTCACTGACCAAAATTTGTAATTGTTTCAGGAAATCTTAAAGACTAAATTAACAACGTTATACAGCGGCAATACGCTTAAATACGCATTATTTTAAATTTTTATAAAACTAGGGCCTTCTTTAACAGGATTTGAAGACAAGTTTGGTAATAGTATAGCAAAGTGCCTCATCGGCTTGCGAGTCACTTTTGTATACCATTGGAAAGGGATTTTAGAGTAAAATCAGGAACACTACTTGTTAAGACAATGGCACTCGAGTCTGGTTTTCGGGGAAATTCAATATATATGCATCGCCGCTAACCTTCAGATGCACTTTGAAGACGACAGAATAACTTAAGTTTACGGCCAGTCGTGACATTGGTCGCTCCGGGTGTTCTCTTTTTAGCATTGCCCCTGCATCAAAGACTTATCAAAGACTCGAATTATCAGCCTTTCTTCCTCTAACGTTGCTTGGATTAGTTTTCACACTTCTTACAAAATGTCTTCTGCCTGTCGTGGCCCTACCCGAGAGGGGACCGGGAACGGGTGTCGTCGAGTCCAAGGTGATTTTTGTAAACGTGGAGCGGTCAGGTGTGTGTGAGGCTAATAGGCGTCATCGAACCAAAAATTGAAACCTCCCCGCCCGGCTTTGCTTTGGGTGGCTCCTGCTCTTCTTCGAATGATTTGCCCTTCTATTTTATCCAACTGGCCGTCATCGGTGTAACTCGGTTTAATTTTTTTATTTTTTGTAGTGAAACGACGGACCACGACAAGCAGACGGCATTTTGTAAGAAATGTGAAAACTGTAATCTAAGCAACGTTAGAGGACAAAAGGCTGATATTTCGAGTCTTTGACTAGTCTTTTGATGCAGGGGCAATGCTTACAAAAAAAAGAACACCCGGAGCGACCAATGTCAGGACTAGCCGTAAATTTAAGTTATTCTGTCGTTTTCAAAGCAGTGCACGTGAAGGTTAGCGGAGATGCATATTTATTTAATTTCCCGGAAAACCAGGCTCGAGCGCCATCATGGACAAGTATTGTTCCTGACTTAACCCTAAAATCACTTGCGGATGGTATGCAAGAGTGACTCATCAAAAGCCTATGAGTCACTTTGCCATACTATTACCACAAGTTATTATCTTCAGTGCAGGTGTCATCCCAGCCATAAACATCTTTTTGGATGCGAAAGCATTTGCCGGATGTTAATTGAAATTCGCTCAATTTAAATTAAATTTAAAGTCAAAATTGGTGTAGAGAGCTTTAATTATTTTTCATTCAGCCATGCCTCGAAAACTGTGGCACTTAAAGACAACCTCTTTTTCTTGAAGTGTACCCTATGCATTAAAGGTTAAGAACCACTCAAAATTTCAAATTACACATAAGTCAACTTTTTGCCTTCCTCCGGTTTTCAGGCAACGTGTCTATAACCTTTCTAATGTATCCTGCTTGTTGGGGTTCTTTGTGTCTTATCTAGTGCCCCAAGCCTCGTGGCAGTGGTCATGGACAACCCCTCAACGACTTTGGTGTTGAATGGAACGAAGAATGGTAAGCGGCTGTAGTGTCGTGTGAGCATCACTTCAACACGGTCCTAGGCGGACATGATTGGAACGCTTTACGCTGCCGCGTTAAATGTGAAATTTTGGGCACCGTGACATTTATTGGTGTAAATCCCATCAGAAAATTTATCATGGAGAAAAATACCATCAAAAAAGGTACGATCAGTTATTTGTCTAATTCCTGATACAAAATGGGACGTTCCTGAAAGTTTTTGGCCCAATGTTATTGTTTTGATAGTAAAGTTGGGCTCTGATGGTAAAATTCTGACGGTAATTGCGTTCCGATGGTTAGTATACTACTGGTAAATGTCTCACTAGGACAGAGACGATTCGTCTTGTAAGGGATACCTTTTGCCACTGTCGACTTGCACTTTTACAAATCGTGGCAAAAGCTACGAATGAATTCCAACTCATCTGTATATTTTAATAACAGAAGTGACGAAATTGCATACACTCCGTGCCCTTTGTTTGCTAGATGAAACTCCCAACGACACCCCATTGCAGCAGCGCAGCGTGCTCGCAGCTGCTCTGCCAATCCTACTGAACGTAGCGAAGGCTCATTTTCAAGATAAAGCCAACAGACAACATTGACTTCAATACGGTGCATCGAGACTCCGTTAAAGCCTTAGTGAGATAGATATAAGGATTTCTTAATGAACGAGGCGTACTGTCTTTTTAAAGTAAAATAGTTATTTTTTGACCTTCGTCATATTGGCAAATCTCTGTTTAAGCAATAAAATTGTAAAAACTGGGGATTCACTACAAAATCGGGCAAATTCTGAATCCCGTCTGCAAAAGTCGGGCAGTCGCCGGCACCAGGACTGCGCCTCAACCTGTTTCACCGTCACCGTCACCCTTAGTCTAATGAACCAAACGAGTGACAGTTTCACAATGGTGCTGCAGCACGCCATCGACATCGCTGTGCAGGTGGAGGACGCCATCGCCCCACGGGAGCTGGTCACTAGAGAAAATACCCCCTCCCCTAACTTAGAAAAAATAAGCGAATGAAGCACCGGCTGGTGCGGCAAAATGGGCGAAGGAGGCTCTGAAGGGCGGCCGTTGTCGCTGCTTTACATTTTGTCTACGTCAATGCATACTTCACCAACGCTGATTACACCGACCGGCCAGAGACCATGCCAAAGCTCCTGAGTAACCACAAAAGTATGGTAAAAAGATAAGTAAACGCTACTCCAGATTCCGATAACAAAAGAGAAAAAATTAGACCACACATTGTTAAATTCCTGCAGAGCAACGCTTTGCAGAACTGCAAAATATTGAAATCTTCTGAAACGACTCAGCAAAAAATTTTAACAGGAAAAATGACAGCATCGACTAATTATTTTCCAGCAACGTCTGTTATTCAAATAACAGTATTGCTGTAGTTTCAATGGTTAAAATTTGGTACGGAGAATAATGTACAGGACCACCTTGCATGCAAAACCGGGAAAAACTGTCTACAACGGAGCCGTATTAGGACCTGCACCGTGTAAAACCTGGGCTTTAAGGTGATACAGCGACTCTGTCCTCCGCGCTGTTTAGTGACGTACCGAAACGTATCGAGGGATCGGGCGTAACGAGGGTATCAAAAGTATCGAGATATCGCTATATCGAGAAATGTCGCAATATCCCCAAAGAGGAGCGGTACGTGGATTCAACGTTGATTCCACGTGGATTCGTGGAAATCTCGTGGACGTGGATACATCCACGGTATTTCAACCACCCTTGGCTTTGTTCTCTTGGTCACTTTTAAATGCAAAACGATAACTTATTACTGAAAAGAGATGGATAATTTCCCCTTTTGTGACATTGGTTCATTTGAACTCGAATTGGTGGATATCACGTGGATTCCAGGTTTTTTCCGCCACTTTGCATCAGATATAAACCACAAAAAAACTTATGATAAACTTGAAGTTATTGCTAAATGTGGTATATAACTGTACAGTTTTCTCAGAGAGATGCATTTTGTTTTTGTTTTTTTCACGATTCATGAAATAACGTGGAAATAACGTGGAATCCACGTGATATCCGCCGTCTATTTCGTTCAACGATAAAAATAGTGTTCAATACTTTGTATACATAATTGAACAAATTTGTAAATTTTGTCAAGGGAGTACAATTATTAATTAAATTCAAGGCTATACTTCTGACCGTACAACGCACAACACCCTATAAACCAGAGAGCTGGCTGGGGCGCTGTGCGTGTGCTTTAAAAAGGGATCGGTAGCTGGCGTTCCTCTTCCAGCAGCGTCACCGTAGGGTAATGGATAGGGTACAAGACTACTAACTCAAAGGTTCCAGGTTCA
>NW_026267400.1:133334-133959 GCF_000697945.3 Frankliniella occidentalis | reverse complement strand
ACACGAGGTCGTTTGCATAAGCCCGCTGGATAGCTTTTACAAAGCAGAAGGGCGGGCTAAAAAGGGTTTTAAATTTGTGAAGCAGTGGCTGAACGGGCAGTATTTTTAATTTAAATTTGCAAACGTCCCCTGGTCATCCAGATGTTTTCTGGCAACCTTTGCAAGCACTTCCCCAGAAGGGCCAATGCGCATTGGTGCGCATTCCTTGCGCAGTTAATGCGCATAATGCGCACTAAATGTGCATTCAATGCACTAATGCGCATTCAATGCGCCCGGAATGTGTAACCTTTGTTGCGCATTTTAATGCGCATTGGAAAAGCGGTGCTACGGGGTTTCCACTATTCAAGGGGGTCTTGAGACATGTCGAGTAAAGGAAGGTTACGATAGTCTGTACACACCTTCTCTGCCCTCTCTGTGGGTGATTTCTCTTGTTCATTCTTCTTCGGTATTTTTTTTGAAAACTGAGGCCAGACCAGGGACTTCCTGTCTTTTATGGGGCAAGTGTTTGTGATTGGCCATCACTGGAGGAGGTCAACGGGGTTTCTGCTCCTGACGACGGCTGCCGGTGCAGGAGGGATCAGCTGCAGACAAAAGCGAACAAGTTAACACGTAACACTTTAAATTG
>NW_026267400.1:132009-133284 GCF_000697945.3 Frankliniella occidentalis | reverse complement strand
ACCTACAGTGGCTCAGAAACTAATTTTATTGACAAATGTACCAAAAATGCATTTTGGGAGATAAAAGCCCCCTTAAATGAGCTGTAATGTTTGCCAATTTCTTATCAATTTTAATCGTATTCAATAAAGTGATCGCAAGGAGGAAGGAAACACCTAAGCGGCTAACAGATGGGCTCCGTCCTCGGCAACTGGATATCAGGGCAGTCTGTGAGGCAGGGCGGGCCAGCACATTGACACTGGAAGAGCTGGACAAACTTCTTCTGGAGGTTATTATTGAGAGCAAGTTGCCTTTCCAAATTTTGGGCCGGCCAAAATTTACAAAGCTGATGAAACGGTTGGCTCCCGGGCGGTCCGTATTCTGACGGAAGACGGCGAGGCGCCGGGTCCCCGCCCTGTACAACACGACCAAAGACAAATTGATTGCTGAGTTGGCCCGTGTAACGTGGATGGGGACGACGGCCGACGCGTGGAAGAGTCGTGGAAAGTAAGTGGTTTATTGATAAGCAGTTTTATGAATCAATACTTAAATTTTGGAAGGCAACTTATTCTTTTATTTTTAAGGGATATCTTGGGGTTACAGTGCATTGTTTGGACCCTGACACTCTGGAACGATGCTCCGCTGCGTTAGCGTGTCGGCGTGTTAAAGGCAGCCAGACATACTAGCGACACTCCTGAGTGACATTTTTCAGAAGTATGGCATACAGGAAAAGATTTCGTGCACCGTCACAGACAATGAGTCCAACTTCTTGAAGGCTGTTCGGTAAAAATAACCTGTATTTTTTATGTTGCCCTAACTGCACGCGAAGGTGTTCCTCGGTTTTTAATTTTGATCGGCATTTTTTAGGCAGTTTAGGGCGGGCGGCGAGGACTCAGATGATGACCTGGACATGGACTCGACAAAGACAGAACGGACAGAGGACGACGACGACGAGCCCCAGGTTGACTCGTTTGGCGACATATTCGTCGAGGGGGAGGGGAGTGGCGCCCCTGTCAGCCTTCCTCCCCACCGCCGACGTGCGTGCCACCTCCTCAACCTGGTGGCCACGACTCACCTGGAGAAAGCTTTGGAGCGGCCCGGCTTGGTGAACACTGCTTGGGGCAACGTGCTGAGCAAATGCAAGGCATTTTGGTCCAAGCAGAGGAGAAGTACCGTTGCCTAGGACGTCGTTAAGGAGAGGCTGGGGATGTTACTACCAACGCCTAACGCGACAAGGTGGAACTCCTTGTACAATGCCATGAAGGAGGTAGTGTGGCACTACGACACGAAACGGCGGG
>NW_026267400.1:126541-131959 GCF_000697945.3 Frankliniella occidentalis | reverse complement strand
TGCAGCAGGAGCAGGCCGCGGGCGCCCTCCGCACCTCCAGCTGCACTGCTGGGTGCTGGAGGCCAGGACGAGCCGGCGCGCCTCGCCCTCCTTGACCTCTTTGACCTGGAGCAGGAGGTGCCGGAGGACGGGCCGGGGCCGGGCGTGCGTCGCCGTCCGCGACCTCCTTGACGTGGACAGGAGCAAGGCCGCGGGTGGCCTCTGCGCTGCGCGAGGAGTACTGCTCGGTGCCGCGGTCTTGGTGGATAATACCATGTCTACCTTGGTGCCGGGGGTCGGGACGGGGACGGGGTTGGCGTGCTTTTCGCCGTCCTCGTGTTAGAGCACCTCCCCAATCTCGTAGTTTGGCCTGTGGTCCGCTAGTTAGCCCCGGCTAGCTCTAGAAATATTATAAAGTTTGAAGCAGAACGTCATTTAGGGCCGACCCCTTGGTTGTTCAACCCCTTTCTATTTGGCACCCGATGATCCGACTGAGCTGAAATTTTGTGAACTTACTTGAATTCACTACCTTGAACTTCTGTCAAAATTTGAAGTTAATCCGTTTCACCGTTTCTGAGATGGAGTCAAAATGCCTGTTTTGATTTTGGCTATCATCTCGAGGTCTTCCTATGGTACCTTCCCCGACCTCCGAGGCGAAGAAGCCCTCTCGATGCAAACGAAGATTTCTCTAGTGGTGGGCATTTGCCGAGCCTACAACGCACAGTATTATAGTCTTCTACAGTTAGGCTAAATGTCCGCCACTAATTATATGGTGGTAGGATGCTTTTTCTCCCTAAAATAGCTGAAATAGAATTTTGTGTCGTCTACAAGACAATCGCGTCACTCCCGCCATAAATCAGATGTCTGGTCAAGTTATTTTAAAATAATTTTAAACCTCATTTATTCCTTTTGCCTAGTATCATATTTCTGGTTTTCTTTAGTATCAAATTGTTAAATTAAAAAATACTGTTTTCGCCCCCCTTTAAACCTGTGGAAGTCCATTCATTCCTTTTTAGTGTGTACGTTGGCAGTCCTCGTCTACATTTTCGAACTGTCTTCTCCATTCGGACTGCTTTGCATCAAGGTCAGCTGCTTGCCAAAATGTTCATGCAGTGAATAACTTTTCTTACAAAAAAATTAGTACAAAACAAAATAATTCCAACTTCTGTAATTACATTGTTTATATGGAGGGCACTCCGCCACAAGGGACACGCCGAAAAAGAGGACCCTACAAGCTGTACGTTAAAAACAGAGGAGGTCACCATGTTCCTTCCTCTACAAGAAAGTACTACCGCAATTCGGAGCAGGTACGTTTGTTTGTGTGGAATATTGCTATGATTTAATCAAAAATCAATAAAGGCTGCAGTTTGCCATCACCTCATTTCTCTGTAGAATTTCAGGTGGTGATGGAGTGCTCTAGGTTAGGTTTCATATCACTGCACAAGTTCACTTTTGTTTACCTATATGGATGCATCCTTTAACTAGTTAATTACTCTAGAAATGTTCTTGTTAAAGCAGGATACACCTTTAAATCTCATTTTATATCTGTCTCAGTCCTTCTGAATCTCCGGTGTGCTAAAAGTGTACCCATGAGATAAATAATATTTGTTTGTTTTGAAGTTGATTACATGTACACGTAACTTTTTTATGCACTCTGTGGCTTTTATGTGTAGCTTGAGCAACTAGATAAAAAACGAAGTGTTTCAACTGTGTAATACAAATGGTTTACATGTTTACAGGGACTTCGAGTTGGAGGTCAAGGAAGTACTGCTAGGAGCAACAATACTCAATCATCAGGACAAGTAAGCAAGTTTTATTTCAAACTTTTCCCATTTTTAAATGACTGCAAGGCCACTATTGGCATCTCTTAAAATTGTTTATTTTTATAGCATATCAGGAATGATTCTGAAAACAGCTCAGATGAAGGGACTGAACGAGAAAGTGCAAATTCTTATGATGGAAGAACTGAGCAAGCGAACGGCAAAGATAACCATTCAAATTCTCATGATGGAACAACCAATCAAGCAACAAGTGCAGAAGATATGGTAAGTTTAAGTTATACAACAACTCTGCTATTTTTAATTTTTAATGGAAAACAATAACTTTACTTTTTTTCTTTTTTAGTTTTTTCTAAACCCTGAATCTGCAGCCTCATGCCGACTAGATCACAGATTGTTACACAAAGAACAAACTATAATTGTGGTATGTATAGAAGTATGAACAGAAATTGCTGAGCCTTATTCTCAGGAACCTTTACTTTGGTATCAATATTTTTTTGTCCCTCCTAATTTGTATTCTTTTTTTCCCTTGCAGGCCAATGTAAACATTGTCAATCAACCATCTAGAGATGCAGCTCAGAAATCACCTGGATATTTATCTGAGACTGAGGCACCAGACAATCACTTTGTTAGTAAGCCATACACTTTATTAACTTTAGTTTTTCATTTGCTAAGCATGTAAACTCATAAAATGTTTTTTTTCCCTTTACACTTCCCTGTTGTAGTCAATTAAATTTCTTTTTCCTTTCATTTGCAGATAGATGACCATGGTGGTGGCTCTAGTGACCATGGTGGCTCTAGTAACGGAGAGGATAATGAAAGCAATCCTTCCACTGAGAATAATGAACAACACAGCAACCCCTCCAACAGTGATAATGAAAGCCATGGTTTTTCTATTAGAAGTGATGATGATGATGATGAGGAGGAGGAGGAGGAGGAGGAAGAGGAAGAGGAAGAGGAAGAGGAGGAGGACGACGACAATAATAATAGTGGAGATGATGATCATGATAACCATCGAGAGCTTGCTGTGAGTTGTTTCATATATACTACAACTAACATTATTTTGATAAGAAATGAAACATTAAACTTGTAATACCCTGGGCCAAAAATTATTTTAAATCATATTATTGCAATCTATACTGATATAACAAATTAAGTAAAATCTGTAGCAGTTTGTGTTGTTATTTTCACATTTTAGAAGTACATGGTGCATCTCATAGTTTTTTTGAGCAGTCATTTGATAAATGGTCACTTGATATTTTAGTTTACATCCCTATCTTTCTATTCTTTTTGTATTGCAAATATTTGTCACTGATCCTTGCTTCTGGTTTTCAGGTAAATCCACCAGATGCACTCCCTGTACAAAACTTTAAATTGATGTTACGGGAAAATTACTCAGCTAGAATTAATGCCCCTGTAGTGGCAACAAGAGGAAATGCGTTACTAATGGTACTAGAAATGGCAAAACAAAATTCTGACACTGTTAAAGGATTTATTGACAGTGCCAACTTAGTAAATTCTCTGTTTGCTACTCCTGTGCTGCCAACATCAAAATTTCTTATGGACAAACTTCTCAGGATTGACATGGGGATTGAGAAGCATTATTATTGTCCTAAGTGTAAACATGACTTTGGTATTGTTCAAGAAGCCACAGATTTAAAATGTGCAAGGTGTCAACCAGAAGAAGATACAGATGATAGTATGGAAGAAGCAGACAAAGAAAAAAATGAAAAGGTAGAACACTTTGTTATTTTCAATCTAGTCACCCAACTTGAAATTGTGCTGAAAAAAGTATTCAAATCGGGAGTTCAGTTATTTAAGCCAAGTTTTGCATTAGAAAGGGAAGCTGGCCATTTTACAGATGTGTATGATGGATCTGTGTATAAGAGTTTTGCAAAAGATTTTGATACTAAGGAAGAAGTCAAGGTAATTTCTTTAACAGTTTGTACGGATGGAAGTCCAATTTTCAAAAGCTCAGCTTTGTCAATTTGGCCCATTTTTGTGATGATCAATGAGTTACCACCAGGACCAAGATTTTCAAATCTGCTTTTAGGCGGATTATGGTTTGGAAAATCTCAACCTAACATGAAATTATTTCTCACACCATTTGCTAGAAAACTGACAGAGATGTCTTATGGATTCACAATTAATATCAATGTGGAAACAGAGTGGAAAATGGAGGCACATCTTCTTGGATGTTGTGTTGACAGTGGTGCAAGAGGAGCTGTGCAATTCATCAGCACTCATGGTGGATATTACTCTTGTAATTGGTGTGAAATACCTGGCGTTTACATGTTTGGTGCTGTAAGGTATCCAATGATGCCAGAACGTCCACATCTACGTACCTGCAGGAACTTGCTTGACAATGGCATTGCCTTCACTGCTGCTGTTTCTGCACGACAGCGATTCCCTGTTGATCGACTTGAAAGAGCTGCCCTTTTCAAAGGAGTTAAGGGTGTAACTCCACTTGCTGAGTGTGACAGTTTTGACCCAGTGGATGGATTTATTTTGGAACATGCTCATTGTGTTTACCTTGGTATAGTCAGAAATTACGCATCCATTTGGCACTCAATGTTAAGTAAGAAAGGAAATGACAGAGAAGACAAGCTTCAACTTCTTAACGAGAGACTGCAGAGTTTGCGACCACCCATTGAAGTAAGAAGACTCCCTCGAATCTTGGAAGAACGCATCAAATGGAATGCTAAGGAATCTGAAAACTTTCTTCTATTCTATAGTATTCCTTCAGTACAAGGATTGATTCAAACTAAGTATTTGAAGCATTGGAATCTCTTGGTGCAAGCGCTTCACCTTCTGCTTAGGAATGACGTCACTGTACATGATTGTAATGTAGCTCGGACTCTTCTTTGCCATTTCTGTTGTGATATACATGAGTTGTATGGGGAGCAAGAATTAACTTTCAACTGTCATCTTTTAACACATCTTGCTGAACATGTCTTAAGGTGGGGTCCACTATGGGCAATTTCTGGAATGGCCTTTGAAGATGGCAATGGTGCCCTGAAGAGAAAGATAAAGGCTGCTAAAGGAATCCCAAACCAGATACACAGGAATTTGTGGCAAGAGTGTGCTCTGGATGTAATACGAGAAGAATTTTCAAGCATTGAAACAAAGGTGTTCTGTGATTCTCTACGTTCCAAACAGCTCTTGAAAAAAGGTGTGTTCACTCCATCTTGTAACTTTATGGGAAAGTGTGTCAAATTTCAGCCATCTCCTCGAGAGTCATGGCTGTGCACACAAATATCTCTTGATCCCAAAAGATGTGTAGAATATAAGAAAATTATCAAAGACAAATGTGTTTTTACAAGTGCTTCCAAAAAGAAAAGTAGGACTTGCAATGTTGTTGCAGAACTGCAAGATGGTAGTATTGTGAAAATTCAGAAACTTTTAATGGAAGTTAATTCGCATACAGGATATGCTACCATAAATCACTTTCAGTGTGAAAGCATGTACCAGTTTCCAGAGGGAGTGGAATTGCCTCTAAATAAACAGGCAGTGAGGAGGGTTGTCTATGAGGAAAGAGACTTGCAAATTGTGCCAGTTAGTAATCTCAAAACTGTGTGTGTGTACTCAAGATTTCCTCACGGTACTTTTGTTAGTCCTATGCCAAATATTTGTAATCTTTATTAGATAATATTTCACTTTT
>NW_026267400.1:116779-124106 GCF_000697945.3 Frankliniella occidentalis | reverse complement strand
GGACTAGTTCCAGCCGGACTAGTCCGGCAAATAGGTCGTTTTTTGGTCGATCTGGCTTTTTTCGCGGACTAGTCCGCTCGCTTTGGCGGACTGATGACGGACTGTCCAGCCGGACTCTTTGCGGACCGAAAACGGACTGATGCCGGACTAAACTTTTTCGTACGGGTCGATCCATCGCTGAGTAAACATGGTAAAGAGATAAGATAAATATCACCAAAACATCAGCAAAATATTACTTTAAATCAGTTAGTGATGACCTGACAGATACCTGAATCAATATAAATGAATCGAGCTTAATATTGATACTGATCTCTCATCAGCTTAATTTGAGATACTTGTTTGTTAAGTGTTCAAGTATATCATGTTAAAGTTGGGTAGATGAACTTGTGCAATAAAGTGGCGGTTAAAACCAGGTAAGTGTTAGTCCCGAGTCAGGTAAATTTTGCTTTCCCACAGTAAAAAGCCGACCTTCAGCTTTTTTTTTCTCCTGGCCACGGTGCAACACCATGAGTCTTGAGTTGAAAACTCTGCTCGCCGAGTGCGTAACCCGTATCTAGGAATGTGCGATATGAAGATTTTGATATATTGATACGATATCGGACTGGTGTCGAGAACGCTCGAGTACACTCGTCATTAGTGAGGTGTCGAAAACTGAGGCCAGACCAGGGACTTGCTGTCTTTTATGGGGCAAGTGTTTGTGATTGGTCACCACTGGAGGAGGTCAACGGGGTTTCTGCTCCTGACGACGGCTGCCGGTGCAGGAGGGATCAGCTGCAGACAAAAGGGAACAAGTTAACACGTAACACTTTAAATTGTTGCTCGTGCTTGGTTGATCCCCCCCCCCCCTTTCTCTTTCCTCCACCCCCTGCCTGCTTGACCCGACTTCAGGTAAGAACAAATGGAACAGACGAGGGAGGGGCGGGGGGCATATCAACATAGTGGTTAGTATCAGTGGAACGTTACACTACACTGTACAAAGGTAACTCACCTCAAACCGAGAGCAACGAATTCCTCCGCTACGGATTTCTTAAGGTTTGTCTTCTGTTCCTCGTCGTCCTCAGCAATGAAAGGGGATTACTTCCGCCCGTCGGATGCCACGACTCCCGTACCAGTAAAATTCTCATATTTCTCAAGGAGTGTTGCCATTATAGCCCAGCGCTTTGAACCCTGCCGACTGCATAAAACGTAATGAACATTGTCTGCTACTGGATCACAAACATATCTAGGGAAGCAGAGGGGGTCGGGTTAAAACAGCGGTTCGGACAAAACAGCGGTTCGGACAAAACAGCGGTTCGGTCAAAACCCGAGGGGTGTGGAACTGGTCAAAAAAGTGTACACATGATTGGGTCTAGACAATCATTGTTTCAGATTGTGTGTGATTGTATGTGATTGTGTATGATTGTGTCTCTGATTGTCTCTGATTGTTTCACATTGTTGAGTGAATATTGGGACATAATTTTAAAAATTGTGTCATGATTGTGTCCGATTGTGTGTGATTGTGTCCGATTGTGTGTGATTGTGTCGATAGTTTTAGATTGTGTGTGATTGTTTCTAATTGCAATTAGCCCACCTTCTCCTGCTGCGCTACGGTGGGAAAGTACTAGCCTGACCGAGCTAAGCTGAGCAGGGGTGGCCGGCGGGAGGGATGGACGCCCCGGGCCGCAGGTAGGCGCGTTAGGCACGTTAGTTGACTCTCATCCGACCACTGCGGCGCCCGCGGCCGGGTTACTAGAATACGGTACGGCCGTAGCCCAGTTGCGATGTGGCTACCTGAGTCTCTCCCCGAAAGGTATCACTTGCGACGCGCTGCTCGGGGGCCGGTCCCTAAGCGGGTACATTCGACGCGGCCCGCTCTGTAGCGATTTGTGCCCACTTGCGATGGGCCGCGTCAGTTGCCTGCTATCAGGACGCTCTCGGAGCAGACGAACTGGGGTGGGAAATTGTTGCACTCTACAACAGGCGTAATTTATCCGTGTTGGACAGGACGTTTGGACAGCTGCTCCGCAATTTTACTAAAAAAATTCTATGAATATTTAAGTTGGCTATGCAAAGGCGGTCTGGGCGGGCTATAACTATAAACTTATAACTTTAAAACCAATAAATAAAAAGAAGCAAGCCTAAACTAACAAACCTAATTCAATACAGAACGATCAGTAATGGTATTATCTTGAAGCGAATTAGTTTTTAACAATAAAATGGAGCAAACTTAAACTAACAACCTAACTCAATACATGAAGTCAGTAATGCTACTACTACATTTGAAAACAGTTGGTTTGAAAACTAAAATGAATCAAACCTAGATTAACAAACCTAACTCAATACATGAAGTCACTAATTGTCTGATCCGTGCAGCGTTGCGCTTCGCTATCGCTCCGCGTAACGCTTAGGCATGGGGCTTGCCTTGGCCAAGCGGCGCATCGCAAGTGGGCACAAAGTATTGCGGAGCGGGGCCACCCCTCGGCCGCGTCGCAAGTGGGCCCAAATGGTCGCGGGGCGGGAGCACCCTGCTCCGCATTTACGCGCTGGTCCCCGCGGGCACTTAATCCCCGGTGCAGGTACGCACATCGAAAGTGGCAAACTCCCTACGGTACGGCTCTTGCTTCAGCCGCTACCCCGGGAAAGGCCTGCTCGTGCCGCCAACCGTATCTCTCTACACCGTGGACACATCCTTCCTCTATGCGACTTCCACTCTTAGACTGGGGGGCTTCTCGGGAACCACTTGGAGAACGTGAACGGGAACGCGGCGGAGAAAAGAACGAACTGGTGAACGCGCCATAAGAGCTAATGGAGGTTCCGCTGCTGGCGTGTCCCGGCAGCCAAGCAGCTGGAGGGCGGTTGCTCGTATCAGGCGACGGGTTGCGAAGGTGACGGTCTGAGTTTCAGCGGCGACAAGCATGCCCATCGACCTGAAAATGGCAAGTGCGGCTAGGTGCTTTCTCGCACTGCGAGATCGGGTGTGGTGTATGCGCTTAGATTTTAACTAGGTACATGTACGATTGACCACGTCTTGCGTAACAGGCTTCGGGCTTCGCGACATCTCACGAATCAGTCAGCTACGACGCGCCCGGCATACATCTACTAGGCCTGCGGCGCTGACACCCGAGTCGGGCAAAAGGCATAGTTCAGAGGCCTTCGGCCTCAAAAGTCAGAAATTTTGGTCCACGGTGTTTTATTTTGACGTGTTACCCCACTGGAGACCAACAAATATCTAAGAAAAACATTTAAATGTTTTGGGGTCATTTCCGTGTGGAAAACTTCCTCTGGCGCCCAAACTCTGAGAGATAGAGCCAAAAGGGCAAAATTATAGTAGTGCGGCTTCTACTTTGCCGAGTTACCATTAGGAAACCACAAAAAAATATTTAAAAATTAGCAACATTTCTAAATGCCAATTAAATAGCTTGCTCTCAGCCAATTTTTGAGCTAGAGGGCTGAAAATCAATACAGTTCTTGCTTTTTCTATTACCACGTTACACTTACAATTTCAGATACCTAGCTTAATCCGTTCTCGAGCTATGGTGATTACAGACAGACAAACACACGCACAGGCAGACTCGAAACTTTTTGATCATCATTGGAGTAATAGGCTTCGCTGTCACTGGTAAAACAAAGGTGTGAATTAACACCTTTCGAGGGGCGTTAAAGTCAATAGGCGTTAACGTTTTAGTTTATCCCAAATATTTTCTGCTGAAGCAAACCAAGGTTTTTAAAACTTCTATTTTCGCATTCAGCTAAAAATTTCGCTTCGATCAAGCCTGCATGTGATAGGGTTCAAATCCCAAATGAAAGAAATTTCGTAGATTCCTGAGGCTCAATTACTTCTTTCACCGTTCTTCAGACACATATCACATGTAGGCTCGTTCGAAGCGTAATTGTTGCGGAATTGAAGCGAAATTGTTTCTGTTTTTGGTCACGGTGGTCCACGGGGTAAAGATGATGTTCCTGGGGAACCCCGCTTAGAAATTTAAAGAGGCATCGAGATACCTTTCACCTTCCTTTCACCTGCTGTATACCATTCGAATTGGTGTATGTTTGTAGGCCACGCTAGTCCACGGAGTGTGAATGATGTTGCTTACCACCTTGGTAAACACCGCAAAAACAATTTCATCACAAAATGAGTGGTGAAAGGGAAGTGAACATTTAGAAAGTACATTACATACCAATACAAATTAAAGGGAGGAAGCCAATAGTAGGACCAACTGCAATTTGGCATTTTGTACAAATGCACTGCTAGAGAAGTCTATGCTCAAATGGGATGTTTTACTGCTTTGGTTTAAGTCAAAACTAATGTCAGCGTTCGGTTCCACATCATTATCGGATTGAAGTACAGTACTTTGCTTATTTCTTTAGCTCTGACTCTCTTGTGAGTGAATTTTACATTTGGTGGTTTAAACTGTTATATAAGGGGATCTGAATATTCTGGTGGAAATTAAGGAAGCATATCCTATTTGAAAAGTTTGAGAATGTTCACCTGACTGTTTGAAAGCTAAGAGAGAATCAATTAGGTCCAAGCAACAGAATGACTGGAAAAAATTAAAATGTTTACGACCATTTTGGTATTGTTATTAAAGCCCCATAGAACTCTCAAGTGGCACCTATTTTTCTATGACAACTGAGAATAGTTATAGAAAGTGCACATATAATATTGCAGATCAACAAAGTAAAACTATATTTAGACACCGGAATAATGTGCTTACTTTATGACATGGACACACCAGAACAGATGTAAAACAACAAAACGGAAAGAAATTCAAGTAAAAAACTTTATTGTATATTGTTAAAACTACTTTGCATGAAATTTCTTTGGGGAAGTAAGTAACTTTTATCACACACTGCCAAATAGGCAGGTAATAGGAACGCCGTTCTTTAATGTTTTATATTTTTAATACAAAAGAAGACGGCTTTTTCAATGCTTTAAAAGTACAACAGACTTATCTAACTTTTTGCCAGAAAGAGGCAGAACACCTTAAAAGTTGCCTTAAAAGCACTGTCCTCATTCTTACTTTTGCCCAGAATGTGGCGGTACGTACAAATATAGGAAATTGACTTTATAATTACAAAATTACAGAAAATATATGTTTAAAAACGAGATTAAGGCCTTATTTCTTGTCAAACCATTAGAACTCAGGAACTTAAGTCACACCACTACCTTTTGAGCAGAGTATGTGATATGACAGGTGATGTCTTAGCTTAGCCATAAATTGAAATATCACTTAAAACAAGAAAAACACCATAGGCTGAACAGAACACACAAAGATATCACGCAACCGAACGCATCAAAGATTTTAGTTTTCTTCTTGAAGCTTAACTTAAAATAGTGACTCACGCACTCATTATCACATACCTTAATGCTGGTGAGTTTAATTAACAACTTACTAACACATTAGTCAACAAACATATACTGTAAAACTTAAAAATAAAAAATAATACTTTCAAAGAGAAGAAGGAGGCTAAATATATTTCCTGACCATTAAAAGTGGATAAGGGAAATCTATAAATTTACAATTTTAACAGAATGTACATAATATGCTGAATTATAGGTAAAGTCTGAGAAAAATTGAACATTTTATAATAATGAGGAAGATAGACCTTGCAACTACCAAAGTTAATCTGTTACAAAAAAGACACTTTAAACTGTGGCTTTTGAAAACATTCATTATACCGTCAAAGTGTTATATTCCGGACAAATTTGACCGTTTTTCCTCAATATTTCTAACACCGGTAGGGGTATGAAAAATTCCAGCGGATTCTAGAAACTAGGCGCCGAGATACATATTTTCCATCTTGAGAGGAAATTTTCTTTGCGCCAGTTCACCTGCACAAGCCTCTGAAACCCCGTCCGAATTTAAACCTGAAGTCGGGGCAATTGCGGACAGTCCCTATTTATGCTATTAAACGGCAGTAGAACAGGTCGATATGCCAATACTGCACTGCAGCTGCGTGCCAGTACACACCAACTTAACCCGTAACTGCGGAACCAGAGTGATATTGAAATTTTCTAGGCAAAATTGGTCCATTTCAGAAGTTAAGAAACTTTTGCAGAAGTCAGTGCTATTTTAGTAGAAGGACATTGGTTTCGCAAAATACGCCATAAGAATGTGTACAACAATCTTTACCTCACAGGACTTTGTCAAAATTGAAAATTTAGTGCATTTTTAACTAAGATTTGTAAGTGAGAGATCGAGTAAAATACCATGCAGTCAATATTACGCGCAAAAGTCCGCACGATATTAAAAAATTTCGACTCCAGCGTAGTGAGGTTAAAGCTGTATCTAGTGACCGTGGCTTAGCATTGGTGCTATGCGGCACACGCATTGAAGTACCGTTTCACAGTGTGTGTACTGGTCGGGTCCTATTATTCAAGTTGCACTTCTCTGGGCGGCTCTAAGATGTGAAACTACTAATTATTTAAATCTCTAGAGCCTCCCGGAAAAGTATCTATCTAAATTATGAACCTACATTGTGTAATTTGCTGTAGGAATGCAATAAAGCAGTGTCCGGATTTATCCTGCTGGTCCGGAATTAGACACTTTGACGGTATCTTCTTGCTCGCTTAACTTGAGCCTCGCTTTGGTTTGTTTTCGTTGCTGACTTTTACAAACTTCAGTGCGTTGGTGTCTCCTTAAACTTGACACACCTTTGTTAACAACTGTTCTGTTGCATAAATCACATATGTTAACGTTTTCTCAGCCTTGTGCTTCCTTCGACCTTTTTCATACAAATCCTTTGTCTGTCTTAGCTTAACTTTATAATCTGGGCAATCTGAGTGTTTCTTTTCCATATGGCTTAGTAATGCATCAAGTCCAGATGTGCCTTGCTTTGATGGACGATAAGGGCACGGGTAACTGCAGGAGCATAGGCAGGAACAGGAAAGAATACATTGATAGGTCATCATTGTTCTGGATTTTGGCTCACATGATTCCTTGTCTTACTTAGCATCTTCTAAATCAATCTCAAGTCCTCCGACAAAAGAGTCGCTGACTGGTCCTGCAAATGGCTGTAACACTTCGCAGTCCTATTGGAGAAAAGGAAAAAAAGAGTTCCGACCAGAAGCGGATCGTGAAAGCAGATGATATCAAGTCAAAAGTTCTATTTTAGTCTATAATATTTCCGTGGGAGTTCGCAGGACGCTCACCAGCCCGAGCTCAGAGACCGGCGATTGCGAATCCGGCTACTTGTACCACTTCGAGCGCAATAGTGCAATATGTTAGGTTGCACCCACATCTCCTGCCCTGCCCCCGCGTCGTTGTATATGTAGGTTTAGAAGTCGAGGTTTTGTTTCTATTTTTTCTGCCCAGCAGCAAGAGGCTGGGGTGGGGAAACGGGGGCG
>NW_026267400.1:112223-116729 GCF_000697945.3 Frankliniella occidentalis | reverse complement strand
ACCGCTGCGCATGTGTGTACGCCGGGCTGGCCTACCCGACGGGGGCCTCCCAGCAGCACAATTGCTTGACCAGAAGACAGAGATGAGCGTTTTCCCGACTTTAGGCCGACCGCGCCAGCCGCAGCCGGCCTGTGACAGACCGTTTGCAGGTGAGAGGTGAGGGAGTCCTCTCTCACCCGAAAGCGGTGTGTCGCAGGCTGGTTGCGGTCTGGCGCGGTCGGCCTAAAATTGGGAAGCTCATCTCTGCCAGAAGGATCAGTGTTCAAACGGCTTGGCGGTTGAGAAGGGTCCTTCTTCCTCCTCATCCGCCAACCAGTGTTAACTTTACAGTAGCTCACGGCACAGCTTGCCCCGAACGAGGATTAATTTACAGAAGTCAAGGGCAGATAAGGAGTGAAGACACTGATAAAGTAATTGGATTACTATAATGCTCACAACCGAAAGTTGAAACAAGTCAAGAAACAAAAAGTTGTAGAAAATAAACATTCTCATACTAAAAGCAAACATTCTTAAACTTGAAAATAAAATAAAATACGCAGGTCCTAAGAGTCAAAGTCCAAAATCAATACAGTTGTCATATCAAGTAAGTCAATCAGGATTGTTCATTTTCAGAATCGGAGGGAAATAAATCCTTCTTGGCTTTCTTCTTTCTTCCTTCTTCCCTATCGTCATCAGTTAAGATTTCATCTTCATCTCGAATCTCACCGTCAGACTTCTCTCCGCTCTTACTATCGCCCTCATCTTCCTCTCTTAAACTATTCCACTTGATCTGTTTGAAAGAGAATAAATACACTAGTGTTAGGATGATCAGGAGAAATCTTCCTTTTTCATCTTTCTATGAAGAGAGAAGGGAGTAAAGTGGGAAAAATTAAAAGTTTTTTGTTTAGTCAGTCTAAAACCAAAAATATTGTTCCAATTTTAATGGTTTCAGACTGGAAATAAAAAACAAATTTTTCCACTTGACCCTCTCATTTTAAGAGACATAATGTAGAGGTATAACCGAGAAGAACTTACATAGCTTTCCTTAAACTTTTGGGCAAGTGTCGCTCTTCCATTTTTTATTGTAAGTGAGAGTGATTCGGCATCAGTGATGCCCTTCGCCATCATCTTTCCGACATAGATACCTAATAGATAGATAGATGTTAGTTACACGGCAAATTTAAATAATTGGCATTGCAAATTCAAGCAGTTATAATTACCTAAGATTGCTTCTACTTTTTTAGGCGTGGCCTTAACTTTCTGCCTAGTAACTGCTGAGTTAGGGTTGGGACATTTCCCTCCTTCCAAACTTCTAGCGGCCAAGTCATCTAGATCATAAACCTCGTCAGCTAAATCTCTTACTGCTAGTGTGCCTTTACTAGATACTAATTTGTCTTCCCAAATTTCTTTGGAAATATATACTCCATTTCCAATATGAACCTGAAACAGAATTTGTAAAATCAGTCAATTTGTTTTTCAATATGATAGCAGTAATAATTGTGGTAGTTGCAAAATAACTTACTTTATCACCACTGCTACAGAGGGGAGTTTTTCCTTTTATAGCGTCACTTATCATAGGAGCTAATTCCAGAGAAGTCTGATAATCTGGACAATCAAATCAGTATATTACAGGTAAAGAACAACATCAATCCCTTAATTTCACAGATTTAAAGTAATTACCCTTCGGTTTGCTGGCTTCAGCCTGCTTTTTCTTCAACTTTTGACTAGGGCTCATTCTCTTAGCTTTTGGGTTGGCTGCCTTTTTCCCTAAAAATAAACCGCATTTTGTCTAAGAAAATCCTAAATTTAAAACAAGTTAAATGCAAAAATAATAACCTAACATACCTGAGCCAAGCAGCTGATCCTGGAGAACAATTACTTTCTGTGACAGCTCATTGATTTTCTGAGTGTTAGCCTCACTTTCCTTTTGTTTCCGTTTCAATTTTCTCCTGAGCTGGACACATTCTCCACATTCTTGTTGAAGTATATCTATAGGATCACTATTAGGGTGCAAGTTATCCTGCAACAAAAAGATTAAGTTGAATTCAAGTCTCAATCACTGCACTCATTAAAAAAAAATAAAAGCAGCAACAAATAGCTCACACTGAGAGGGGGGTCCTCTAGACGTTTCCCCATGTTCTTGTCCTCAAATTTATCATCACTAGGAACTTTTAAAGGTGTCCTCTCTTGAGTTGGCTGATCCTACAAAAAAATGTGACATATCAAATTTGGCAGAACTTAAACTATACCATGTAAAGAGATAGAACAGTTGAAAAGTTCACAAGCAATAGGCAGAAGACCATAAAATAAATTAACACACAGAAAAAGTAACAAATTCTAACTCACCTCAATAAGAGTTTCAATCGGTTCAGGGCTTACATTTTTTGGTGATGTTCGGATTATCTTAGAAGAGCTTGAAGCAGGTTCTCTCAAACTAGTAGTGCTAGATCGTAAAGGCCTGGTAGTCTGTAACAAAAGCAGACAGTTAGTGACCAATACACTTGTCTTATGCACACTCTGAACATTTGTAAAGGATTACCTTGGGTTTCAGCCTTTCAGTTTTTTCCAAAGAGTGAGCAGATTCATTGGTTCGGATTCCCTTATCTTTGGGTTTCTTTCCATCATTAAGACCAGGGATACTTAGGCCTGCGGACTGGCTCTTAGGATCCTGCAATGAATTACATTCAATATATGAGGTATAGCTTTGCGTAAGTTTGAGATGAATATGAATCGAAGCATAACTTAAGTAATTGACCCCATCCCTGCCCAACTATTGTGCTCTTCCTCTTCGCTGGCTGGACATACCTTTCTGGACCTGGGGGCCTTTTCCGCTTCCTTTGCTCTACGCTCTCTCATCAACTCACTGAGTAAGTTTTGTGGCATTTTCAGCTTATCTCTCACAACTTTGTAGTGCATATCTTCATAACTCTCTGAAACAAAAGTTTAAAAATTAGCAAAGTTCTTTTATCATTTACTGTAGGTGGACTTAGATATGAAAAGGTTGGTGAAATTTAAAGTCAGCCCGTTATTTGCAGCAAATCAGAGCATTTAGAATGAACAGAAAAAATAATAATGTGGCTTTACTATTCTCTGGTTTCACTAGATTTGAACTTGATCAATAGTTTATGAAGCAGAGGGAATGCCAAAGTCAAATATCATCATGCACCAAATTTGGAACCGAAAATGAAAAGTTACTAGTGTACAAACATTAAATGCTGGACCTAGTCTCTAGAGGCGAAGCCTGAAATTGGGTCTTCACCTCAGTTGAGGCCCGCGGACTCAAGATTTCGAAGACTCTGATAGGGTTGCCTAGGCTTGAGCCAATCAGCCTTCACAATCTTTGAGTCCTAGGCCTCAGGTGGGGTTAGGACTGAAATACGGGCCTCACCGCAATGATACAAAATCCACCATTAGTTGTTGCGAGCTCACACAAATCCGACTCAAATGCAGTACAAAACATTTAGTTTACTAATGACAAACATAACCTGCAATCGAACGTACCAGAAGAACGCTAACCAACCGTCAACCGAGCCGTCAACAGATTTGAAAAACTACTGGCAATTCAGCCAAAGATTACTCTACTAACCTGCAAGGATCACTATGATGGCATCATAATAGTCCATTGAAACACCACCACTTCCATCCTTCGGCAAAAGAGGCCACAGTACTCTATACTTCCCCTCATCAACAAAGTCATCAACATGACTCGGAGAGAAGTCCTCAATATCTGTAACTGGACAGACATGCCTCACTCCGTCCTCAGTGAAGTGCACGTAAGCTAACATGTTGTCGATAAATAGAAGCGGATAAACAGTAAATTTTCACAGCAAACACAATCTCAAGCTCCACCAGCCCCGCTCACTCCGCTCCGCTCCCGCCGGCCGGTCGAGACGTGCACGGCTGGCTCACTGGCGGTTGGCGGAAGGATACATACATGCCAGCGCCGCCGCCGGGCCGACACCGCGCAGCGCGCCGCCCGACGGGGGAGCGGCGGAAGAAAAGTAGTGCAAGCGAATTGCTTCACTACCGAAGATCTTTAAGGACCGTGCCAATTAAATTAATTGAAATTAATTGAAGTATGCTATTCCGCATAACGGACAAAGAAGAACAGCACGAAAAAAAAGTAGCCTGTGATTCGTCAACCGGCCTCCCCATCCACCTGACCGACGAATCACAGGTCTCTTTCTTCGCACTGTTCTTCTTTTCCCATTCTCCGACTCCAAAATAGCTCATAAAGAACATGCACACAAGTTTTGCACGTTTAAGATGATTTAGGACCACCTCTTGGGACGGGTGGGTGCGGCCGCTGCACTCGAGCTGCTCTGGTGTGTACCCGAGGCCAGGCCGAGCCCGCCGCCCCCGTCGCCCTCATGATGTGCAGCAGGAGCAGGCCGCGGGCGCCCTCCGCACCTCCAGCTGCACTGCTGGGTGCTGGAGGCCAGGCCGAGCCCGCCTCCCCCGTCGCCCTCATGATGTGCAGCAGGAGCAGGCCGCGGGCGCCCACCGCACCTCCAGCTGCACTGCTGG
>NW_026267400.1:109257-111589 GCF_000697945.3 Frankliniella occidentalis | reverse complement strand
TTGCATAAGCCCGCTGGATAGCTTTTTCAAAGCAGAAGGGCGGGCTAAAAACGTCAAAAAACTGGTGAGAACCATTCTGTGCTGCTTCGCAACGCCGCGACGGTTGCCAAGGGCAGCAGTGAGACACAACCGTTTGGCACACCGCTCGATGCGCCGTCCCCGTCACCGGCCTGTGCAAATCACATCTCCGGGCAAAGTCCGGCGCTACAACAAAGTGGGTCACCGTTATATTTCCTCCTCGTCTCCGCTTCCTTATTGCACCCCCTTCCCAACAGTTTACTTTATTTCTTTCATTTATTTATTTTTCTGTTTTGTTTCGCGCACACGTTTGCCAGCAGCGGCGTCCGAGCATTTGGCCTCGTAATCCATTCCACCGGGTAGCAAATGAACAAACTTTCGCGGTGAGGAGAGGAACAAGGGGGGCTGTAGAGCGAGAGAGAGCGAGAGAGAGCGAGAGAGAGCGAGAGAGAGAGAGAGAGAGAGAGAGACAGAGAGACAGAGACAGAGACAGAGAGAGACAGAGACAGAGACAGAGAGAAGGGGAGAAAAAGACTGAGCGCGCGCAGGGGTTTGTTGTGTGTTATGACTTCTTGATATGGGCCTGATGCCGGGCGTGGCAGGGCTTGGTGGGGCGCGGAGGGGTTGCGCCGCTGCATGAGGCGCCCCTTGCAGCTGCGAACGACGGCCCTGCTCGGCCCGGTCGGCATCCCCCCCAAAACTGTCCCCGAAGTGTCCCGAACTGTTCCGAACTGTCGCCAGCCTGTCGCGGAGAGGCCGGCCCGAGCGCGGCGAGCGCGGCGGGCGCGGGCGCCTCCCCTGTCCTGTCCGACACAGCCCCTGCCTCGCCCCCGCCTGCTGCGCCCCGCCCCGCCAGCCGCGCCCCGCCACGCCCGGCGAGGCGCGGAGAGACCCTTGCGCGGCTACACGGCCGTTGGTGCGTTGGCGTGTCCCGCCGGGCCCGCTCCCGGGGGATGCTCTCTGGGTCCCACAAGGGGCTTAACAGCTTGGACCCCGCCCGCCCCCCGTCCGCCCCGCACCCATCCCGCCGAGCCGTGGCCCCTCCCGGATGGGACCCGGACCTGAGATTTTGCAGGTGCTGCTGGTGGTGCTGCAGTTGTCAGCGACGACCAACGAGCTGCCCTGCTCGGCCACCTCTCTGTTAAGAAAAACCGTCTGTTTTCATTCAAACCTGCGTTGGAAGTGAGAAAATAGATTTCGAGATAGATTCGACCCAAAAATCGACGCCAATCGTAACGCTCAGTTTTCCCATGCGTACCTGACGTGGACCTTTTTTGGAAAGTAATATGCCTTCAATGAGTGATCCTCCTTGAGAAATGATCCATGATATGTCCTGCCACTTTTAGCAATTACTCTAATTCCAGGGTGTCATCGTTTAGCCTAACCTTTGTCACTGCGCTTACTTGTTCACGCCTGTGTTTTGGACTTCCGTGGGCATGAACCATTTTGTTTTTTAAGATGAGTATACTGTTCTGTGTTACATAATATTGTAACCCTGTGATTGTTCTGAATCGGTGTCCGGTACAAAAACGTTTTCGATACACCGATACCGGCTAGATACACAAGGACCCGACGCTCTCCTGACACAGTTTCAAAAACTTGTTGGCTCCCCCACGCGCTCCTGCCGACCAGCTCTGTGCGGTTCCTGCCGCCGCCGCGCCGTGGGGTCCGCGATACGCATCGCAACAACTCATCTCGCCTTCCATTACGTGAAACATTATCCCTCGTGTGCAGCGGATAGTCTTACAAAACGGGAGGCCGAGGGCGGCACAAGCAGCCGCACGGCCAGCGCAGCCTCCAGATGACAACAGGAGTTCACGTCGGCATCGCCAAAACTGACTGGAGCAGCAGAGTGTGCTCCGTTTTCAAACAGTTTGGGTTAATTTCGAGCCAGAGTACTGACATCCACTTTTCCCATTCAGTTAACTTTTATGCGCAGTGAATGTTTTCGAAGGACGCGCAAAATCCGAGCCGCGCGTTGCGCCGCGGACTTCATCCCCCTGCTCCTCCCCGCCCTCGCCATCGTCGCGGCACGACGACCCTCTCCTCGGGGGTCAAAGAGGAGGAGGGCAGGAGGCAGCGCCAGAGAGCCGTGCCGGGGAGAGCCGAAAGTTATTTGTAACCAGATAACTTGCCGAAATAAACCTCGGCCGGCAGGCCCCAGTGTCGCACCCTGTTGCCTCTACTCCCAGCCGGCCCATTTTCAAAACTTTTCGCCATAAAGCGCGCGTGGACCCTTTTCCCATTGCTTCTTTTCTCTGCCCCGGTCTCTCTATCCCTCTCTCTCCGCGTGTCTCCCCTTGCCCCCCCCCCC
>NW_026267400.1:104098-109207 GCF_000697945.3 Frankliniella occidentalis | reverse complement strand
GTGGGGAAACGGGGGCGGGGGGAGTGGCGGTGCGGGGCTCCAGTGGTGGTGGGGAGCACGGCCGACTCGGCTCGGGCGCGGCTCGGCTCGGGCGGCTCAGCTCGGCGCAACAACGCGTGGCGTGGCGGACGCGGCGTGGCGGACGAGCGCGAGCGACGCGACGGACACCAGGCTTCAGTCACCATCCCCCCTAGCGCAATGTATATAAGCTTCGTATTGGTTCTCTTTATTATTTCGTATTCGAGAGTAAAAGCAATGACACCTTACATTACTCATGTATACTTTGTCTAGTCATGTTTAGTGTAAGGTTGTTAGGTATCATCCGCTAAAAAGTTACTTTCTATGTTTATTTATAGAAATGGAAAAAGGATGACTGCACTCTTCCATACCTCATCAGCGTCAGATCCATAACCAAGAAGAAAGTCAATGCATGGGTTTGTGAAGCCTCTCACAGCACTGTTGGGGTTACAAAAGTCACGGTCGGGCAAAATATTGTGCAGCACACCCCTTCGCCAGAGGTCTATCTTGTCATGCGGCACGCCCATCGCTTCGAATATTGCTGCAATGGTAACACCTGCCATATCATGAGGTATACTGTAAAAGAAAAGTGACGTTAGCATACACACTTATGCCCTTTTTCATTAAGTTTTTTTTAGCTACGAACATACTCTGGCCACTGACACATTGGTTTTGAAAGCATTCCAGACGACCACCAAGCCTGTGATGCATCGTTGACGGCCTCATTGATGTTGTCTCCTGTAAGGGAATAGAGAGATTGTTTTCAGGTAAGAATCAAACTGAACAAGAATATTTCGATGGCTCCCTGCAAAAGCATACGTTCTGTACTATACGCGTCTAAAACATACGTTATATACGATACGTGTCTAAAACATACTATCCGTTTTTAGCTGTTTTTGCAAGCATATTTTTGATAGCTTACCAGATTTGAGGGCAAAAATTTATTGTTTCTATGGGAGGAATACAAAGAGGTAAGATCGAACTTTCACCTGATACCGAGAAATGAATGTTTACTAACTTTCTTCTATTCCCAAACGGCTGCCGAAAATGTGCAAGCGAAAACCGCCGAAAACGGATAGTATGTTTTAGAGACGTACCGTATAGATCGTATGGTTTAGACGCGTGCCGTAAAGAACGTATGCTTTTGCAAGGAGCCGTCGATTTGATGTCTAGATATGTCCCACAATTATCTACTTACCTATGGTTACACCCCAATGACCTGCGAATGTCAGGATGTACAATACGTCACCAACACGTTGTCTCACCTGAGAATAAACAAGCAGGCCCGCCCTTCCGCCAAACGGAGTTACCAGCTCCGCTTCGCTGCGCCGGCAACTCCGTTCGGCAGGGGCCGGGCCTGCAGCCCGACCGTTTTTGCTGAATTTGCTGAAAAACATAATCTAGTAAAATAGCGGGCCTTCGGCCCGTTAAAACTCGTCGTCATTAAAATTTGCCCCTTAGACGCATGATATAGGAATGTAACGGTGACGCACCGTGACTACAACCCACCCTTCTGCTTAGAAAGGGGGGGGGGGCTTCCTGTACAACTAAATGTTGACTACAGCAATTTTTAGCTTAGTTTTGTCAAAAAAGACCCTTCAGCACCCAAACGGTGAGAAATAGAGCAAAACGGACGAAATTTTAGCCCAAAGGATTCTACTTTCACGAGTTACCCCTTAGGAGATCATAAAAAAATATTTTTTTTCTAACTTTTTTGACCCACCCCCTTTTCTTTGATACCCCCTTTCAGCCCCTTAGGGGTGATTGCCAGGATTTGCCGTAGGCGTTTCGTTTTCTAGGAGTGAACCTTAAGATATCCTGAAAATTTGAAGTCCCTAGCACATCTTCTAGTGGAACAGACAGACAGACACACAGACAGACACACAGACAGGAGGTCGTTTGAATAAGCCCGCTGGATAGCTTTTTCAAAGCAGAAGGGCGGGCTAAAAACAAAGTATATTATTTTAACCAAAATGCATTTCTGTCAGGTAGCCAACGAAACACTAGCATATTTTTTTCTGACCGTGCGCACAGGAAAACCTACATGGAGCGCTGCTCTTGGGTCTGCAAAGTTGTGTTTATGTTGCAAAAAAGTAGAGCAGTTGGTACCATATCGAGTCATGGTTTTCCAATCCTTGGCCTCCATGTGAGCGGTCATGCCGGTCACCTCCATCATCTATAGGAAGAGAAGACCGTGCTGAGCTGCCTTTTGCATCATGATGTATTTTATTCGTATGAACTCCTTATAGAGGCATGATTCGGATGTGGGACAAAATCGCCTTCCGAGACCGACCGCGCCAGGCCGCCTGCCCAGGCGAGAGGTGAGCTCCCCCGCTATCTCCGCTCCAGCATCACTGTTTGGCCCGAAAATTTATTGGATTGCACCATCAGAGCATTCTCACAAATTTCAGACGAATAATACACCTCTAGATCGAGATTCAAATTGTTCTTTAATACCAGCAGACCTGTGCCAATGCCATCTAAACGAGAAAGCACACTGCAGTTACTAGACCTTTCAAATAAGAGGGGTAAAACATATGGGACCGAGCTTGGATTTCACGCTACAACCCGACAAGAACCGAAAAATCTTCAATCTGGCTAAAAACATGCATTTTCGAGCGTTTTGACCACCATTTTTCGAGACGTTCCACACTTCGTACAGGGCGTCTCAGAAAATATATCCTCAAGTACTCAACCTTCTCCTTAAGATGGAGCAGTCAGAAAGTTGAGTAGTGTGGTTCTTTTGCCACTTTTAGCTCCTCATAAAAAATCATTATCGAAAAAACAAAACAGTTTTCTTATTTTTGCCTAAAATGTTCATAAACTCATATCGTACTCCCGCAACCTTTAATTTTTCAATCCCAACCCCTAAACCAAGATCCAAGCCATGGAGAAAGCAGAAATGCTCCCATCTCAAACGACATTTGGGACCTAACATTTCCAAATCTGCCGACTAACTACGAGTGATCAGGACTTCAAGGAACCCATTTTTGGACGGATTTTGGGCCCTACTTTTTGGGTGAGCGATTAGCGAAGCCCATTACTCTACTGACCGAAAAAGTTTCATTCTGTTTGTTCGTTTGTGTGCTTGTCTGTCTGTCCGCACGATAACTCGAGAAGGAATTGAGATAGCGATCTGGGAATTTCAGGGTCGTTTTGTATCATAAAAAGATAGATCGAGCTCGAAGATGAGCATTCTAGCTCAAAAATTGGCCTTTTAAAAAATCAAAAACTACAGGTCGCAAAATGTATTTTTATCAAATATTTTTTTATAGGTTCCTAAAGGGTAAACCGTCAAAGTAGAACCCCATCTATTCTAAACTAGCTCTATGTACGCCAGACCACGTCTCGCGCAACAGGCTTCGCGATATCTCACGAAACACTGTTACGCTGCGACGCGCCTGGCGCACATATAGCTAGGCCTGCGGCGCTGACACCCGAGACGAGTTGGTGGGAGGGTATTCGGGAACAGAACCTTACGGCTCCAAAATTTGAAATTCTCACAGCATTTGGCGGAAAATTTTTACTCTAAAATTATGGAAATTAAACTTCTACTGTTCGATTAAAAGTTCCAATTTTGATAGATTGGTATGTAAAAATTAACGTTTTAGTGATACTAGTTAATCTAGGGACCCTTGAGCCTAAAGGAGGGTGTGGTTCGACGTCAACTGTGTGGTTTTAGTGTTACTTCCTTCACAATGTTTCAATAATAGGCCTTTTTTACGACTTAATAGACCATTTTAGTCGTTTTCACCTTATTTTTGTCAAGAAATGCCCTCTAGCACTCAAATAGAACAAGATAGAGCAAAACGAATGAAATTTTCGCCCAAGGACTTCTACTTTCACGAGTTACCCTTCAGAGACCCATAAAAAATATTTGAAAAAAAATAATATTTTGCGTCCTGTGGTTTTTGATTTTTTCAAAAGTCAATTTTTAAGCTACAATGCTCAATGTAAAAAAGGTTTTACTGAATTTTCAGTACCTTAAGTCTGAAGTTTTTTTTACAGACCAGTAGTCTGAAAATTCAGACTGCACCTGGGTCTGAAATTTCAGTAGTGCCTTACCATACCACTTAGTCTGAAAATTCAGACAGCCGGTATGAAAATATTTTTGCAAACGTTAAAAATGAACACATAGCGAACGACTTAACAGTTGTGGGGGTAGAGGCCCAGGTGAAGACATATCTGTTCATTCGGTACTGCCCTTGGTTGGGACCGAACGGCCAACCTTCAGGTTCGGAAGCCGCAACCTTAACCATTCGGCTGCCGGCTACCTGCGTGGGGAGCAGCGTCAGCTACTGGTGTGCTTCGCCCGCCTGTCCGGTGGACTTCCCACTCGAAATTCATACCGGTAACTCTGAATTATAGATTCAGTGTATAGTCTGAAAATATACTTTAAAATTTTCAGACAAATTGCTCTGAAAACCTGATTCAGAGTAAGAAGTCTAGATTTTAAGTCTAAACTTAGAAAATTTTGAGTAATGGTCTGAAAACAAAATTCAGAGTGCCGATTCTGAAAAACATCTACTGAATTTTCAGAATTTTTTTTACAGTGCTCATCTTCGAACTCGATCTGTCTTTTTATGATACAAAACGACCCTGAAATTTCCAGATCGCTCTCTCAATTATTTCTCGAGTTATCGTGCGGACAGACAGACAAACAGACAAACAGAATGAAACTTTTTCGGTCATTGGAGTTATGGGCTTCGCTAATCGCTCAGCCAATAACTGGTGGCAAATGTGGTATTTTGAAATGTCAACCACTCATTTCTCGGGGTGTAATTCAACGAAAACTGATGACTATCCTAAATGTGCTATGGCCGCCGTGCTTTCCAAAGTAACTAGCTATATGTACGCCAGACCACGTCTCGCGTAACAGGCTTCGCGATATCTCACGAAACACTGTTACGCTGCGACGCGCCTGGCGCACATATAGCTAGGCCTGCGGCGCTGACAACCGAGACGAGTTAAGGACAGGGTGTAGGGGACAGGGCCTTCCAGGCCCTAAATTTGACATACTCGAACCATATGTCGGTGTCTTATTACTCAAAAATTAGGAACATGAAACTTCTGCTGTTCGGTAACGGTTTT
>NW_026267400.1:101133-104048 GCF_000697945.3 Frankliniella occidentalis | reverse complement strand
CCCCCTCCACCCATCTCTCTCCCTCTTTCCCGCCCCCACAATAGGCTTACTCTCTCTCTCCCCGCTGGCGAAACAAAACAAAACAAATTATGCACTCAGCGGACGGCGACGCTTTGGCGCTCGTCTTTTGTCGGACGCGTGAATTTCCTCTTGTTGCGCGGGGGGCGCTCGGGGGCGCACGACGCCCCTTCGCGATTTTCACTTATTATTTATCTCACCGGGCTCACGCATTCCCCGCTCCTCGCTTGCTTTCTTTTTATTTTCACTTTTTGAACCGAGGCTCGTGTGGATTTTTGCGGTGATGAGCTCCGCTGCCGCCGCCGCCAGCCGCGCCTCTCGCGTAGCATTCAAAAGTTTCCGCGGGAACGAAATCGACGCAGAGCTCAGCGCTCGCGGCGCGCCTCTAAGTGACTCCGCCTTATCGCCTACCTTTATCGCGCTGAAACAATCAGCCCGCCCGCGACTTTCGCGGGAACAGCTCGAAAAAAAAATGTGCCAGAATACCGTGTACATTATACCACATTGAATAAGGGTAACTCTGCGCTGTTGATGTGCGAGATACGAACAGAAAATAACACTTGTTCGGGTGGCAACCGAGCATTAAGCGCGTGACAAATCGGCCACGTGACGACCTCGCGGCGCTAAGTTCGAATTAATAACGCTACCCGGACGCCTGAAAACGCGTTTCTTTTTTCTTCTTTTGCGCCGGGGACGAATAAAGAAGGTTGGTGCAGTCGTTTCCTTTCACGCTTGGCGCTTTTTTTCATCCAGTTTCTTCACAGTGTATGGCTGGTCCCTCGGGCTTCGCGTGTGTCGCGTCGTGCGTGAGCCGAGAAGTTAAATATTTCAATAACCAACAAATCGTCGGCTTCGGTCTGGGTTCTGATCAGACCTTCCGGTAGAAACGCTTGCCCGTACAAAGTTATTGAGCGTCGCTCCCTGTTAAGTGATGCCTGAATCCTCTGAAACTTTATCTCTTTTTGATTTTCTACTTAGAGCTATGGACATTTTGTTTTCGGTACGTATGTGTTGTGGTTGAACCAAAGGGGAGCGTGGAAGGGCAGCCCCCACTCCCCATCAACCAAACCAAGCGCGTGCTGCGCTGTAAAAAGTTGATCACTTCGCCGACTAAGCCCGATGGACTCGATTTATCTGATTGAGGCCGAAAAACAAGACGGAACTCAACCGTCGACGGCGCCATATTTCTCCGTGACAAAACCTTCATATCGACGAGGGGGGAATTCGGGCGAAAGAAAGAAAATGCCGAGAGGGTACAGATATAGGCAGTGGGGAGGAACAAAAACTTTAGCGGGGCATTACAAGCCCCCCCCCCCCCTCCTTCCTTTCCCCGCTCCGTCTCTCTCTCTTTTCTCCAGCCCGTCCGACCGATGCCATGATTAACCGAGTCTGTTGGGTCATCTTCATTCCACGGCCAGCTCAGCTCCTGTCATTTCGAGGCAGAAAACTTGCTCCCTTTTTGCTGCGCCGCTCCCTTTTCTACCTCCCCTCATTATGGGCCGGGGGGGAGGGGTGGGGGGTAGGGGTGGAATTAATCTGTCAATGGTTGCGCGGCCCAGCCAGACTATTGGCCGGCCCGTCTGAAGCACTCAGTTTTCACCCAAACTTTTCCCACCTAATTCCATTTCCCGTGTGCACTTGTCGGCTCCCATCACGCCAGGCCAAGGCGCTCGCGTGCCGCCGCCCGTCCTATCTCCCTTCTTCCTCCCGCACCTTCTCCCTCATACACTTCTTCCTCCTCTTCCTTACTGGGCGCCTGTAGATTCTCCACACCCCGCTTTCTCTCTCTCTCTCTCTCTCTCTCTCTCTCTCTCTCTCTCTCTCTCACGTGCGCGCTGCCGCTACACAACCCCTTCTCGCCCCGTAAAGTCTCGCGTTCTAAACACGTCATTGCCAGCTCCTTCCACTCGATGACCCCCACGCAAGCGCGCGGCACACCGCATGGAGACGTAGCCGTAGCCCCATGAGCGAGAGGGACAATCCAATAATTCAATCCTAGCATTCCTCATTCATCCCTCCCCTCTCTCTGCCGCCTACCCTGCCTTCATTTTTTCCCCCTTCTTATACTTCTGATTTGTGATTTCATTCGTCCGTTCAGACGTCACGGCTTGTCTATCGGGGCGGAACAGCACGTGTCGGGAACTTCAATATAGTCTCCTGCTACTCTCCTCACCCCTTGTCTCCCCCCTCCCTCTTTCCCTCCGCTTCCCGCCTGTCTCTGCTTTCTCAGTCCGACCGCCTTTGCTCTAACAGGGCCACTGTATTAGCAGCGCCTGAGAAGAGGTGCGTCAAATATTCGGCATGAAGGATCCGTTTCTCTTTCTCCTCTTCTTTCTCTGGGTGGAATAATGTTCTCCTGACAGGAGCCTGAGATGGCAAGCTCAAACGGAAAGACTTTGGGCGGTAAGAGTTCACTTGACGTTGAACTTTTTGTTTTAGAAAAATTTCGAGTGTTTTGTACAGGGACTTCCAGTGCAATAGCGACTTTCATAACAAAAATTGACGTCTTTTTTGGCCTGTCCAGTTCTACGCCACCGTGTCAACATTTTCTCCTGTTCTATTTTGACGACAAATGACCACCACCATCATCAGTCATTTGCTATCAGTGTTGTAATCAGCTGTTGCTCAGCTTGCCAGGGCTGCTCTATGATATAAGCGGGAGCAATGATGCCCAAACTCTAGGAAAATTACGCTTAGATCTCGATTTCTTTCAGTAGTCATGGTGTGCGATGTAGAGGTGATTATGGTTGAAAATGTGGTTTTTGGTAAATTAAGAAAACCTATGTCTTCTAGGTAATTAATTATTTATTCTCACACCTTTGGTGACACTTGTTGAATGGTTTGCAATTTACATTTTAGGTCAATAAAACGAGTCGTTCTGTTAGGTATGAATCATA
>NW_026267400.1:93487-94123 GCF_000697945.3 Frankliniella occidentalis | reverse complement strand
CGGGGAGGGAAAATCCTGGACCTGCTGCACTGTGCTACGCCACTGCGCTGCACTCCGAGACACAATCGCACACCACCATCGCCGCAACACAGCCCCGTCCCCCATCCATACCCTGCTGCTCCCGATTGCAATCGCAATCAGCAACACCAACGCTAATTGCCCACAGCCATGACCCCGACGAAGTTGTTCTTTCCTCGCCCATTTCCCCACCGCTTTCTCCTTCTTCCCTCGGCGCCGCAAAAGTTGTTGGTTTTGCACGGCGGCGGCGGCGGCGGCGGTTTGTAACGGCGCCGCGATTCACACCGGCCAGAGGGGAGGTATCGGGAACACAATCAGCAGCGAGAAAGTACATCGGGTAATTTCCTTCAACTTTCGAAACGGGGAATGAAGATTTAGAGCACTACGGCAGAAGTCGAGGGAGAACCAGGGGGCGGATTGGATGGAGAAAAAGAGTGAAATTTCTCTCTTGCTCCACTTTCCTGGAGCGCACATATTTCCCTCCCACTCGCGGCTCGCCAGAGAGTGACAGCGCGACACTCTAGTCCCGCGCACCCTGAGGCCGCCGAGCCGCTCGCCGGGCGGGGCCGGGGCGGGTCGCTCGATATACGTTTGATCCTAATTAACAGAGACGCCAAT
>NW_026267400.1:90247-93257 GCF_000697945.3 Frankliniella occidentalis | reverse complement strand
CAAATAGTCCTGAAATGCTGCAAACGGCTTTGTTGATTTTATTTTTTGAGAACTCGGGTAAGAGAGATAGAAAATTGGACCCACAAATAATAATAAAAAAAGAAAAATCAAAAGGCTACGTTGCTTGAATCGCATTCATACAAGTTGGCCGATGCTAGCATGGCTCATATTTTTATTTTTTTCGCAAACACTTGCAGCGATCATCCCCCAGGTCTGCTTGCGCGCTTGCTCCGCTCTCTCTCTCTCTGACAAGCTCTGCGGCCCCCGAGGAGGTGAGGCGTTACGCCCAGCAGCCTCCACCCCTGGACCACTTCTAACTTTTGACGCCATATATCTCCCGACGTCCTTCTCCCTCTCACCCCCCCCTCTCTCTCTCTCTCGCTCTCCCAGCCCGGCTCTCAGCAGCCCGGGCTATCCTCTCCAGCAGCGGCTCTCCCGCACCGCCTCTCCACGCCTCTCTCCTCGTCTCTGTCCCTCTCCCGCTCCATAATGGGAGATCATAATGAAATGCGGCTTCCCTAACGACATTGGACTTACACAACTTCTTCCGCGCGGGGCTCCTCCTTGCGCGCTCACCTTCACCGCCTCCTCTCCTCCTGCCCGTACTAACTCTCTCACTCTCTCTCAGCCCTCCTGCCTGTCCTCGCCCCCTTCCTCTCTCCCTGTCTTGAAACGAGTCTGTGCGGTACGTGACCGTACAAATTCTCATCCTGAAATGTGCCGTGTTTACAGCAGCGCCCAGCCCTGCCCCGCCACGCCCCGTGGAAGCACCGCCATCGTACGAGGCACGCGCGTAATGTCGGCATGGGCCGTTACCCGGAAAGAGGAGGAAGGAAAAGAGAAGAAAAAGACGACGGTAAAAAGAGGAGAGAGAGAGAGAAACAGGGAGAGAGAGAGAGAGAGAGGCAAGCGGGAAGGTGACGGCCGACGACAACGCCCCACGCCCGTAACGGCAGAGCGCTCTTCTATAAAAGAAGATTTGGAGGATCAGCGGGTGATTATCGCGAGTCGCGACGCGGCGTGGCGTGGCGTGGCGCAGTGTAGCGTGGCGGGGCGGGGCGTGGTGCGGCCGCCATGTTACGTGTGCTTCGTTAGGGGCTGTTCTCCGTAATTTGTCCACGTCGCCTGTTTGTCTTTGGCCCTCCCCGCACTTCCTTTCGTCAAATATTTGCACCGCTAGTTTAACTGGCGTGGCGGCGGCGGCGGCACCGGCCAACATCACGGCGACGAGGTAGAGGACGAGGAGGAGGAGGACGAGGAGGGAGAGCAACGAGATCCCTGCAATGGGGGAGATACCGGTGCAAATACTGCAGCGACACTAACAGCACTTCAAGCACTACTAGCATCGCAGAGCTGGCGACCACCGTCACCGACCTCACCGTAAAAACAGTGTCGTATTTTTTGAGGAAAAGAGGAGAGCTGTGAGTGGGACACTCCTCAGATTTGATTTGAATGTTGATTGAATATTCTGGGGATCTGCGAGGATTTCCTCAAAGTGGTCAAGTTCCACAAAGTTTTCTCTTTTTCGACCAAAAAATCATTCATTGTTATTAGGGTGCAAAACTTCACTACCCAACCAGCAAACCGTCAGCTACATTGCTATCGCCACGACCAGTCAGCCCTCACCCACCCCGTCACCGTCACAGCCATAAACCTCCACAATCACATTCGTGAGTACTTTGCGGTACCCGCAGTGTAGGTATTCACACCCCACGCCTGTGCAAGCGCGCACTACGGCCACCCGGGCTGGGGCGGTGAGAAATAATTATTAACATAATCTTGGAAACTTTCGCCCCGCCGAAAAGGAGTGGCGGAGGTGTGGCGGGGGGCGGGGAGGGGGGCTAGAATAAAACCGATAAGAAGCAGCCCTTCTGGCATGGCGTGGTCGCCCGGGACGGGAAAAGTAATGTGAATCTGAATCCAGCCACTGCAGGCCACACGATACTGCTACTCGGGGCGTTTCATAAATATGACCGTCCGGGGCTGGGGCGGCTCGCCGGCGCCCAGCCGAATCAGGGAAACGACTGTGGCCTTATTCTGTTCCGGGTTAGGACCACCGGTATGGCGATCAGATAGCGACGCGCAGCAGCGTGCCCGGAGGGATCGCGCACAAATTACCCCAAGTTTTAAAAAGCGGAGTACCTATTTATTTTATTATTTTATTCACCGTCGTTTTTGTTGCAGAGCCGTATAGAGTTATGGAGAGAGTATATAGGGCGCGTTTGAGGGCCATTCTCATTAATTAAAGGAATGCCGGTAATAGGAAACATTACTTCTGGTGAGGTTTAATCCCATCATGACATCCTGAAGCAAAAAAATACAAGATACTCACACGCGTCGTGAAAGTAAAATATATATATAGTACGACACACTCCAAATGCTTTTGCCGTACTAAAGGAGATTACAGAGCAGAGCTGTGTGTCACTTTGCAGACGTCACCACGTTATCGCGTCAGCAGCCTTTGGTGTCGCTCACTCCGACACGACCATAGTGATCTGCAGCACCCCGGCCCCTCGCACGGCCTCCCCAGCCGCTCCTCCCGCCCCGCCTGCGCCGCCCCGTTCAAGAGGGCCGAGCTTGGCCGAGGCCGCCGGTGCGCTTGGTTTGGGTTTGGGCCCCGCACTGCCGGCCTCCTCGGCCCTCGGCCGGCCTTCCCCCCGCACGGTACAGTAATTGAATACGCATCGCCTTTGAAGTCCCACCGAAACGGTGCGAGCGGGCGAGAGGGAGGAGGGGGAGGGGGAGTGAGGGGTGATTCTAGAGCCGTTATCAGGCACGCGAGAGAGAGAGAGAGAGAGAGAGAGAGAGAGAGAGAGAGAGAGAGAGACGAGTTGAGTTGGGGTGTCTGATGGGGATTATTATTGTTATTTACCGGTATCGTAAATTTCGGACCCACCAACACTACTCCAATGCCACCACCAACCACCACGACCACGTGAGTGAGGAGAGAGCCCAACATGGAGAGAATAACCTTCAGGAGGCAATGGGTGGGAGAGAAAGAAAGGAGGTT
>NW_026267400.1:82380-90197 GCF_000697945.3 Frankliniella occidentalis | reverse complement strand
GTTCGAAAACTCGTATATCAGTCACAAAATATAGAATAAGTTGACAGACAAAGAATGGCATCAGTCCTCAGCGAACATAATAAACCGAAATACAAGAAAAGTAATAAAATGTGAGAAACCCTCTACAAACAAAACACTAATAAGAGAAATTTGCTAACTTATGAATAAATACATAGTTTTCTACGCCATCATTGTTAAGTGACAGCAAAATGAAGTAATACTAAATGACAAGATGTACACTCACTTATAAACTTGAAATAAAGACGTCATGATATATACATATTGCTTTGTAAAAAAAATCATTTGCTAATTACTACTTATTTATGCCTTTGGTTCAATGAATATGGCATCTGTTTAGCTTTCGAACAGTGGATAGCCCAAAGCACGTTTGAAGCACAAGTTGTGCTGGCAGCATTATTTAAAATTTGCATTGTGTTGCCTTCAGGACATTGTCACGACAGCAAAACACCAATCGAAGTTGGTGCCATCTAACTTTAGACATCTTCAAATCGCTATGCTTTTCGACTAAAGAGTCATAAAAAAGTTCTAGTTTTCAAGAAGAAAGTTAAAATTAAGCTATTATAGTTTTAGCCTTCACCGTACAGGCAGCGTTATTATTTACTAGCAAATATAATCACAATGTCTACCTTTGGTATTTAACATTTTGTAAAACAGAAAAGTCGTTGGATCGTATCGTTCTAAACTATATGGCAAAGCAAATGGTACGGAATTCATAGACATAACAAGCGAAATAAAAGCGAATTTGTATGGGGCGTGCAGGTAAAGTTCGGGTGCGAAGCTGAACACATATGTAGTTGTTTGTGTTAAGAGCGTATAATTCATCTCTTTCCCTTCGTCCAGATACGTAGACTTACGTACTCAAACAATCAAAGAACTTTGCATGAAGCCATCTCCATGTCGTTTTAATCAGCATCGTTCCGTTAAATTATCATAATAACATCATCTTTTATTTTAAAAGCATTTTCAGTCAATCATTGCTACACTACCTTGGATTAGGCAATCTTAGAGACACAATGGTTCTCTTCCTCAACGGAAGGTACACGTCTGTAACCAGCACATTATGGTGTATTACAACCTTCATTTTTTTTTTGCTTTGTTTGTTTTTATAACAAAAAATTCTTACGTAAATTTTGTAAATTTGAACTAAATTATTATTACTATTTGTATTGCTAAGTATATTGGGCACGTGAGAGCATTTATTCCGACGGTAGACCGAGGGAGCCCTGACACTGTAACCCTTATTACTACGAATTTATTGCTTTCGAATACCCGGCATATCATACGGTCGGAGCACTGACAGTACGAGGGTTCGTTAACCAAATCTCGTTGAATTATTGCTCAATAAATAAGGTTTAACATTTAATTATTGCTGAAATAAACAGTGATATTGCTATAATTTATTGCTTCGAAACACACAGTTGTAAACGCCTTTATACACCAAAATCTCTACACAAACGCGTTACCGATGACATGAAATGTTTACTTATTACACATTTTATGTACATACAAGACATGAATTGACATTCGTAGCAGAGACCATGTCAACATAAGCTAACGATTTCCCAGTATGAGAACGCTCGCATTGTTGTACATGCGTAATTGAACGCGTAAATTAATTGACTCATTATGATTTAAGACACGATTCGAGGAGGAATTTTCGAATTTAACTTCCTTTGCTTATGAGCAGTTCTTAAATGTTTCCGCAGTTCTTTGTGCAAACATTTTAAAGAATAGTTATTCTTTATAATCCTGATAATGAAGCTATGAACTTTAGCATTATAAAAATCGAACCAGCGTTAAAAGCCCCGTACATTCAAGCGACCGACCTGAAAAGCCAGAAAAACTTGTGAAAAAATAAGTCACAAAATGTGATCAAGAAACATGTTTTGCAACAAGACCCGTTTTATTTACAAACGAATTCTGATTGGCTAACAATTTTACGTCCCATTCGCTCAAAATAATGTAATTTTCAAGAAGAATTTTAACAACTGGAACAAATAGTTTTCCATAAAATGTGTTTTTCACATCTATGTAAAAAGTAACAAGACAACTGTACAGCTCGTACAACATAACATGGCCAACATCATTTAACAATTATTGTACTGACACGATTCAAACAAAACACTCAAATACCGTAACGTTAACTGTTACAAAGGACTTTGACTAGACAATAAAAATGACTCGATAGAACAAAGTTGACCAGAAAAACCATACACTCATTTTCATTCAAACTCCTCACTTAATCATACCGTCCTAATATATACGTTTACCTATTAGTTAAGCACTTTGCCGCTGGATAGAGTAATCATGACTAGATTATACACTCGCTGGGTTTACCTCAGCTAGTTCCGATTAAAGGGGAAACAAGATGAGACAAGCTACCTACTTGGTGCACACCTGCAAATCACGTCTGACCTCAGGAAATAAAACCTTTTCTTTGAAATTGATAACTCTTTGTCCGATCTCTCAAGAATTCAAGAAGCGATAGGAAAGTATAGATATAGAATTGGAAATATGAGGTGGGTGAGACTCTAGAATCGTGAATGAAGAAAGTACAAGAGCCTCGAAAGATTTAGTTAAGGAAGAAAACAATAACGAAAAGTAGAAAAAAAGTAATAATATAGAGATAGAAAGTGATAGATTTAGGACAGGTAATACAGGCCGTAGCTGAAATGAAGCTGATATTAGGAGCAAGATGAAAGAGTGAAGATAGAGAACACTTTCCTTTCCAACCATTACCAGCAGATAAAGGAAGCTCTGCTATGCAACGGGTTTTGAGAAAAAAGAGAAATAAGGGGAAAGAAAAGTATCAACATGACCTTACGGACCCATAAAGAAGTTTACCATGTCCCTAGAAAGTAGCGTAGAAAAGATTGAGAAAGATTGAGAGAAAGGGTTCAGATTTCGGTTAAGTTTAAGGTGTAACCACTTTATACCGCCCTGTTTTGTGCCGTCCTCTTGGCCAAATATTTCCACAAAAGAATCAGAACAAAGTGGAAAAGAGGGGGAAAAAAACAGGTCGTGGTGAACGAAATGCGCAATATTGACAAGCAAGCATCCGTGCATTGGACGCACAGCGTAATGCAGGATGGGTGGTGAGTGTTGTCTGCTCACCCGGCCAATCATACAAAGGGGGCCCTCTCGTGCCCACTTGTGTGACGTAGGCCCACCCCTGCCATTTGTATTGGTGACCAGCGCCGCTTACCCGACCGTTTTTCTCCCCTCAGCATCATCACTTCTCGTAAGCTTCCCTGAGGCGCTGGTATATCTCCACGCGGCTGCGCTCTCGGAAATCTTGCTCTGCATGCCAATGCAGGCGCAGGGACATTTTTTTTGTTAGTTGGCCGGGGCGAGGGTGGGGTCAATAGATGTTGCAGAAACTCGCTCCAGGAATAGTGCGAATAAAAAGAAACGACTTACTTTTTAGTACATCGAGCAGCACTCGGTATGAGATCTGATAAGAAGGGGATTGGACGATGGGGGTCGAGGACGGCAGTTTACAAGGATTAAAGCCAATGTCTCGAAGAGGCTAGGAGGCTATCAGATTCCAGGCAACTTTGTAAAGACGTTGCGGTAGGACGTCGCGAACTGCAGGCGTGCTCATCGAGGATAATTTTGTTCCCTTCACCAATAGATAGGGCAATATTCAAACGAAATTCTAAGTTAAATACATGGTTAAGTATTAATAATTTGTGGTTATTATCAAACACTTCTGAGAGATACAAAAGGCAATAGCTGAGCAAATATCAGTGTTTGTTTTCCCAGTTATTCAGAACTGGCATTGGTGAAAAGAATAGAAAACTCAAGAAAAATATAAATGAAAGATTTAGTTTAGTTCTTACCATTCACTCGATTCTTGCATTCAACGCTTCCGCGAACCAACCACTCCATTCAAGCGTTCTGACTCATACGTAATTATTTTAAAGGCATTATTGCACCAGTCCCCTAGGCTCAGACTAGTCTACTTAAAATTATGACTAATTGTTTCCTGTATAATTGGGCCAGTAAGCACCTATGTACACTAATAGACATGTCACAGCACGCTTCATACTTGTATGTATAAAATAAAATTCAATGAATCCCTATACAATAATAATGCATTTTTGGTATTTCACATATATACATTTACAGCCTCAACAGTACGACACACTTAAAATATAAAAGGCAGCGGGTTTCTAAAATTTGGAATGTTTTTGAAGTTACGGAGATCAATAACTTTGAAGAAAAGAAACAACTTAAAACATATTAAGTCTTTTGGTCTATCACTAATGTTATCACCTAACCAAAGACCACTGCCTTGTTGGCAATTTTTCATAAAGCCAACCCTAATATTAGGAAAGCTGGTACTCATACCTTGCAAAAATTTACGTGAGCTATATGCGTAGCATATAAATCTTAAAGTATTAAGTGTACATTACTGTAATAAAAACACGGTCACCCCTCTCCACATAAATTAACGATGCAGTGGAACCTGAGCAGTGTCAAAATTTACTTACTACATGGTAAAGTGAAGACATCGGAAGCTAGGGACGAGGTCCCAGCATACCAGATGCTTTTCGGTCCCGACTAGTTAGTGACTAGCGACTATGCACGCTGACTAGCAAGTGTTTTATATCTCACTAAACTGTCTAAGTTATTATACAAGCCGACTACTGGTCGGTGTTACTTAACCGTAATAACTTTTTGGTTTATAAATGTCCAGTCGTAATAATAAATAAAAAACAAACGTTTTATAAACTTGTTGACTAAAATAACCTGTACAAATCTCTAACCAACCTGCAGAACCGCAGTGGGCTTGTCAAAGCGTGCACTTTGTTAGCTTTGTCAAGTCTAATAAAATAAAATGACGAACATCAATATCATACAATCAGCAAATAACTCTCAAAATCATGACTAAGAAACCACCGAAATACCGTCAAGCTATAGTCCTTTAAATGCACACTTTCAATCAGTTTTGAATAGAGACAATATTTTCCGGACCTGGTCAGGCCTTCTGTCTGTGCGAGACATATAAAATTTGTAAAAAATAATGGCCGGGCCGCATTAATAGAGTGAAAAAAGCCCGGCCACGCTCTGTGAAAGAGAGAGAGAGTGTGGGACGGAGCGAGCATCGCTTGGGTAAACACCGCTGCGCCATTTTTACTTGACGTACAAAATAGTTTTTCGTTTCTTTCTTTGGCAAATTCTTTCTGTGGGCGTCACAGCGGTGAGTGGTACAATGGTGGCTCACGCTGAGCACGCCGTGGCGAAGGGCATGCCCACCATGCTGGTGTTGGGCGCCGCGAAGGCGGAGCTCGTGTTCTCCTCCACGGACCCCGTCATGGACGACTCCTCCGATGAGCTGACGCCGTCCCGGACACAGGACGACTCGAGGTGCTTGTTGAGGTAGCTCTTGAGTGCAAAGCTCTTGTGGCAACGGTGGCACGAGTACGACTTGTCCTGCGAGTGGGTCTGCATGTGGGCGCGCAGGTTGGAGCGGTCGGCGAACGCCTTGCCGCAGTGCGCGCAGCCGTAGGGCTTCTCGCCCGTGTGCGAGCGCAGGTGGCCCTGCAGCAGCCACGGCCGCGAGAAGAGCTTGCCGCACACCCCGCACGCGTGCGTCAGCTGGTGGGTGAGCACGTGCATGGCGAGCGCCGGCATGCTCACGTAGGCCTTGCCGCAGACGTTGCACTGGCGCGCCGAGCCCGAGTCCAGGCTGCGGTGCGTCTGCTTGTGCCGAGACAGGTTGCTGGACGTGGCGTACCGCTTGCCGCACTCGCCGCACGCGTAGCGCCCCTTCTTGTCCGGTGCGTTGTTGTCCCTGCCGCCGCTTCCCTCGTCCTCCGAGGAGGACGACTTGCGCTTGGACCGGCCGTCGCTGACGAAGAAGGCTTCGTAGGTGTAGGAGACGGTTTTGCTGGAGCCCTTGGTGGAGCCCACGTCCGGGCTGGACTTGGGCTGCGGCTGGAGGTGGGCCTGCTGCTGCTGTTGCTGTTGCTCGTCGTGGAGGTGCTGCTGGTGGTGCACGGCCGGCGGGTACGGCAGCGTGGACGCGCTCAGGTCCAGGATGGCGTGCGCGGCCGTCAGGTCGTCGGGCGCGGCCGTGCTGAGGCTGAGGGGCGGCGGCCGCGTGTCGAGCTGCTGGTAGTCGCGCATGGGGTCCAGGGGGATGGGGCGCACGGGCGGCGTGGGCGTGATGGTGAGGGTGATGGGGCGCGCGCGCTGCGGCTCCGGCCGCGCCACCTCCACGTACGGCCGCTGCTGCAGCTCCTCCTCCCGCACGTCGAGGGGCTGCGGCGACGACGACGGCTCCAGCGAGTACGGCCGGTAGATGTCCTTCTTCTTGGGCGGCAGCGACAGCTGGGCGCCCGTGCTCGTGAAGCATCGCCTCGGCGTGGACGAGGAGGGGGAGGGCGGCTGCAGGGTGGCGTAGGTGGGCGCGGGCGAGCCGGGCGACAGCGGCGGCAGGGTGGGGTGGTGGCCCAGGTAGGCGGTGAAGGGCAGCGCCGTCAGCTCCTGGACGTAGCCTGCGGACACACAGACACAAGAGGAGCACGTCAGTACAGGGTCGAGAACACCACAGCAGCGCGGGCGGACGGACAGACGACAGGTGGGCAGGCGTGAACACTGGCAGGGCGGGGGGCCTGGAGGGGGTTGAGGGACTCCCCGCCGCACCGCCTCCGCTCTATCAAAAATGCATTTACTCTGCTGAGCTCCGCTGCCGGGGGTGGGGGCGACGCCGGCCCGGACCGACCACCTGCCGGTAGCAGAATCTCACCGCCGCCCGCCGCGCCGCGCCACGCCTGGCCATAGCAAGAGCGGCAAGCGCGCGGCCCGGCGGCGGGGTCAACGCGCGCGCGGGCGGCAAAAGCGGAGCGCGGGAAACAAAACAAACGCAGCGCAGAGATAAACCCGGCGGCACCTGGTCGCGTCCGTATTCGCTCACTTCGGCGAGGCTCAGCGGCCGCCTTCCTGGCACCAAACAGAGAGGGCCTCGTGCATTATTGAGCGGGCCTGCGGTGACGGGGCAGGCTGGCCCCGAGGAAGGCCCGCGCTGCCGCGCTGGTGTGGCCGGAGCTGCAGCGGAGCTCGCTTTCACGGGGGCCTCCGAGGCCCAACCACCAAATCGCGGTGCTTATTGCAAAGACGAAGATTGCCTCTGTCGGACCCCTGTAATATTCCACTTATATCCCCCCCCCCTTCCCCACACACACACAGCGGGTCGCGGGTCGCAGGCGACGGCGACGGACAGCGCCGCCACGCTGGCCGTGGGAGAGGCAAGCACATGGCGCTCACAGTCGGCGCCTCCCTCACCACCACCCACGGAAAGCCCAGCATCACTTAGGCTCTCGGTTCAAACGCGCTTTGCTGCAAGCTCTCTAGCAAAAGTCTCTCTCTCCCCCCCCCCACGCACACACACACACACCGACACACTCACACACCCTCAGGCCACGCGCGACGGCATCGAGCGTCCCGGGCGCCAGCCCCCGGCCCAGACCAGGAGTAGGCGTTGCTCGAGCCTTGCATTATGGAGAGCGGGACGTACCAGCGCGCCATCGACACGGGCCCGATCACCACCTCGACCGGGTGCCGACTTCCCAATAGAAATGTTGAAAATGCGTCCACAAACTCACTTTCCAAAGCAGGTCAGGGTAGGGACGTCGAGGGGGGAAAGAAGAAGAACGGGGAAAACAAAAGCGGTCAGATTTTTTTCTTCTGACCGTTCTCTGTCCGGCGCACGCTGACCGTGCTGACCGTGTGTCCACTCAGCCACCGCTGCTGCTGCGGGGCCGTGAATAAAAGATGCGGGGAGGGTT
>NW_026267400.1:75154-77220 GCF_000697945.3 Frankliniella occidentalis | reverse complement strand
GGGGGTGACGGATTTTAACAGGAGAAAGCTGACGTGAACAACCTTGTTAGCAACATTTTACGGTGGCCGTCCTAGCCGGGAGCGGGGCTTATCAAATAAGAAAAGCAAACATTAGGACGATTGTGGCGCGGATATCTCGACTCTCCGCGGTGCCGCTGCTGCCCAAGGCACCGTGTGTCAGCGATACGGAGCTAGTAAATTTTCGGCTACAGGTCGAGCTTCTAAATGGGGCAAAATTTTCCCCTGGGAAATTTCGTTTACAAGTTTTTAACAGCGGAATAGGGAACAGTGGTATAAGTTCGTTTATTTAAAAGACTTATAAAGCAAAATAAGAAAGAGAACCCAATTGAAACGTGACTTTTTGTGCGCGTTTTTTTTTTTTTTTTTTTTTTTTCATTTTACGGAATCTTTATTTGCCCGTTTACGTATGCCATTCGTGTGAGACGCGGCACTTTGCAGCTCGGGCTATATGTCTCCGTCCAGCCGCCCAGCAGGCAGACGGTGGGATACTACAGCGGCAGTAAGCAACGGCTTCCGATTTTATGATGAACCTCAGTCTCAGGTCCAGTGCCAAGGGGGGGATAGGGCCATGGGCCGGAGTGGCACTTGGGAGGCGACGAGTACTGCAAACATGCAGCCAGCAGCGGAGGCAGCAGCAGCAGCGTCCTCAAACACAAAGCCAATAAAGGAGAGGGTATAGAGAGAAAGGGAGCAAAGGGAGAGAGGAGAGGGAGAGCAGCGCACACAGGGCAGCGTGGGGAGGAGGGGGTGCCAGTGAAAGGAAATACAACAGAGTGCAGCCAGCAGCAGCCAGCAGTGGCTCGGCACGGCACACCACCCCTAGCAGCACCCCTTCAACCCCAAACGTTGTTGTGTAAAACAATCCCCAACCCCCGAATCCCCTAATTTATGACTCCGTGCATATCTCCGGCTGTAAGCAGTGCGGGTCTCCGATAAGCCCGAGAGGGGAGTGGGGAGGAGGGGGGCCGGGGGGCTACCGGTGGCCGCGTCGTACCGGCTGGTACTACTACTACTGGGGGGTCGGTGGGCGGGCGCGCGCGCGGGTGAGGCGAAGGGGGCGGGGGGCTGTTGTTTTCTCTGTTGGCCAATCAGACAAGCATAGCGAAGGCAAAAGCAGGTAAAGGTTTCGCCCCCAGTGGCAGCGCGCCCCGCCGCCTGCTCCACCCCCGCGACACCAAACACGAAGTTTTCCGACCTCAAAGGTGTCAAACACTTTGCGCTCCACGCTGCGGGGTCGTTTTCTTCCCGCCCCCTCCGCCGACTGCTTGTGCAGGGTGAGCAGCCGAAACCTTTTGCCCCCTAACGTCATTTGACCCTAGTCGTCGCAGCGGCGGCAGCAGGAGCCAGCGGGGACTCGCAGGGAGCTTTTGGCGTGGATCGACTGTATAAAGAAGAGGAGAGACGAGAGACGGACGGGGAGAGAGGGAGGGAAGGGGAGAGGAGGGGGAGAGGCGCTTTCAATATCTGAGAGGCTCTTCCCCAGGCAGAAGCACCGTGCAAAGGCGAAAAAGTTTCCGCGGTATGGAAATGCGCGCGCTACGGCAGTCAGAGAGAGCGAGCGAGCGGGCGGTGCAGCGGGCGGGAGCGGGCGGGAGCGGGCGGGAGCGGGCGAGAGGGGGCGGGAGCGGGCGGGAGCGCACCGATGGAACAGAACTGGAGCGGGGGTCGTGGATAGAGGTGCAGGAAGGGCATATCTCACTTTTAAAAATAAAAGGGAATCCGCGTGGCGTTCGCGTTTTGTCGGCCAGCCCCTATATTTAGGGAGAGGGTGTGTGTGTGGAGTGGGTTCGGGGCGGCGGGGTGAGGGCAGGGGAAGGGCGCAGAGCCACGGGGGTGGTGGTAAGTCCCTTCGGATTGGAACGCGCGGGCTCGGCGTCTAGCCCCGCGAATGTAGGGGTAGCAGCGGAATGGTAAGAGAAAGGAGGGAGAGAGGGGGACTGAGGAGAGGCGCGGGGTGGGGACGAGAAGAGAGGAGGTCTGAGGGGAGATAAAGTAGGGATAAGAGGGGGCTCTGCTGCTGGAGAGCGGGCGAGGGGGGGGTGTGA
>NW_026267400.1:74129-75104 GCF_000697945.3 Frankliniella occidentalis | reverse complement strand
TTGGGGAGGGGGGTGGGGTGGTTGGCACAGCGAGGAACGTGTGGGGGAAAATGGGGAGGGGGGCCTCCGCCCGGGTTTTAACTTCGTAAATGGCTCGTTTCGCCATGAAAAATTCACCGGCTACACCTTCCTGGCAGGAGCACGGCTATGGCAGCCAGCAACGGTGGCTGCGACGCCGTCCCGGCCGCGGCGCCTGCCTTTCGGGGGCCAAAGCAGTCGAAGAGGACCGTCCTGTGCGGGGGCGTGGTGGGGCGCGGCGAGGTGGGGTGGGGTAAGGCGAGGGACAAGCTTAATAAGGTAATGTATATAGCCAAGAGACGCGGGTCCAATCCAGAAGAGAAACACCAAACCTGATCATTTTCTTGCCGAATTTTACACCAGTTTTTCCGAGTTTTTCTGTGCTTTTCCCCCCAGGTTTTATTCTCCGTCCGTCTTACTTTTTTTGTTCCGTGCCCGCCGTACGCCGCGCGTCTTTGAGTGCGCGCCGCTGGGGCCTAACTGCCGCGCGTGGTCACGCACAGCGCCACGCGAGTGGTCGTTGTTTACGGCGCTCGGCCGCCGGCCGCCGGGCAGCGTGTCCGATGACGACTACATTGCCCGGCGCTAATCCGCGAACAACGGCGCCAATTTAGGCGCGAGTTAAAAAAAACGGAGAAATTCACCAGCATTTCCAAACATCTATTATTTTTTTAGATTTTTATTGTGTTTTAGGGGGAAGCGAGGACTTTTGTTTGCACTGAGCCGTGCTGATTTGCAGTGATGAGTGCATTAAAAGTGCATGCGGGCGCGAGCACACACTGCCCCTGGCACACAGGAGGGGAGGATGCGTTCAAACACTGCCAAAAAACCAACTCTTGTTTCCTTTTCTTTATTCTCCCCTGTTCGAGGCTGCGTGACCTCCACGCACCCCCCACACCGTGCCGACGCCGCACGGAAAAGGAAAAGTTTGAACGGCGGCGACGACCGGCGACAACC
>NW_026267400.1:60824-63244 GCF_000697945.3 Frankliniella occidentalis | reverse complement strand
CCCCTCTCCAACGCGCCCCCATCAGGACCCCCCGGCCGCCGCCCCGTAGTACGTCGTCGTTGTAAAAGTTAGCGCAGCTCGCGCACGAGATGTAGTGTACCGTCCCGTACCCCTTCTCTTCCCTGTACACTACTGCGTCGCAAAGGGCCAAGGTGGGCGCGGAAGCCCCCCCCCCCCCTCTCTCTCTCTTTCTCTCTCTCTCTCTCTCTCTCTCTCTCTCTCTCTCTCTGCCGTGCGGGCCGAGTTGGGCCGCAGCGCCCCGCCCGGGGCCCCGCCTCAGCGCCTGACGCGCGCCCGGTAGGCAACCCGCCCGCGCCCGTGCGCAGCGGCACGGCATACCCGCGGGCCGGCAGGCGCGGGAGACAAATAAATCTCTGCCTGAGCGGCATAGCGCGAAAAAACAACAACAAAAACCTGAAGTGCATAAGCACACGCTTTAGCCGAAAGCCGCATCAGCAGCAGCAGAACGCGGCGGAAGGAGAAGAAGGATGAGGAGGAGGACAAGGACGGCGGGGCGGGCGTAGGGCTGTGCGATATACAGATTTTGATATCGCGATACGATATCAGGCAGGTATCGAGCATCGCCTCGATACATCGAGGCTCGATATTATCGACGTATCGAGGCGTATCGATGGTATCGAAGCACGATATCGGGGTATATCGTGCCTTCGATACTTTCAAATACCCACGATACAGCACGATATCGAGGTATATCGTGCCTTCGATACGCCAACATACCCACGATACGCCTCGATACCATCGATATTATCGAGCCTCGATATCGATATGTCGATATCGGAAGCATATCGAAGCCCTCGATATCAACATGATATCGTATCGATATCGAAATATCGCGATATCGCACAGCCCTAGGCGGGCGACGTCAAACCGACGCGCGCGCTGTCCGTCTGTCAGTCCGTCTGCCGCGCGCGCCGCATAGCGCCGCAGAGCACCGCAGAGCGAAACTTGTATCGCGAAACTTTTGATATCCCTCCTCGCCGGCGCCGCCACCGCCACCGTTGCCACCGCTTCGCTTTCGAGGACGATAATTAGTGTTGGGGGCCGAGCCGTTGGCTGGCAGGAAGCGGCCGTCAGCCAGCTAGCTCCCTCGTCGGCGCTGAAAGCGAAGCGGCGGCGGCGGCGGCGGCCACGAGGCTGCATAGTAGGCTGCAGGCGCGATAGTCTGCATCCGCTGCTGACTGCGCCAAACTAGAAAGTGCATAGCGCGCCGCCGCGCCAGTCACGGCGGAGAGAGAAGCTTCTTGTTGCGCGCGCGGGGGGCAACCGCACGGAGGCGCGGCGACCTGTCAGAGAGGGGCCTCCTCACCGCGCTCCACTCCTACCTCTCTGAAGGCAGTGACGGCCGGCAGGGTATGGCAGCCGGCGGGGGGAAAGGCATAGCGCCGCTCAAACTCACCTGCAACACGAGAAAGAGACACACTGTCAGACACTTCATGGACAAGGACTCAGCAAGTGGGACCGGCCAAAAGTTTCTACCGACCATGGCAACCAAAAGTGGGGCCAACCCTAAGGGGTGCCAACCAAAAGTGGTACGGATCAAAACCGGAACCAATGAAAGGTGGTACCAACCCAAAGTGGAACCAACAAAAAGGGGTACCAACCAACTGTCTAGCGTAAAACAAATTGCTGTGTCATATTCTGTGTGTGTGTGTGTGTGTGTGTCTGTGTGTTTGTGTGTGTGTGGTAGGGCGCAAGGAAGAGCAGGAGTATGTGCGGGGTGGCCAATAACATTGCAAGGGGAGCCAACATGAAATGAACTTTCTCTCGGGGAAAAAAAGAGAGAGAAAACGTTTGCGCTGCCTACAAGAAGGGGGTGGTGGTGGCGGTGGTGCTGAATAGGAATGCCCGGCCGGGCGTGTGCCGCGCGCGTGCCCGACACATCGCGGGGACATGGACCAGCAGGGGCGGCGGGGTGTGAATGGAGGCGACGGGGACGCCGTGTCGTCCTCCCCGCCCGCGCCACCCTCCCGCTACCCGCCAGTAAAAAGGACTTTTCTTCCAAGTTGTGCGTCGGGCTGCTGCTCTGCTGCTGCTGCTGCTGCTGCTGCTGCTCCTGCTGCTGTTACAACCGGTTGTCGTCGCGCCGCGCACACAGTACTACCAACTTTTCCGCTCCGCGCCCAATAAAAGTGAAAAATATAAAAAAGATTATACGTATTTTTTCCTATTCTCTCGGCGATAAAATCGCGATTTGCCGTGTTCTGTGTATAGTACACACACGATTCCGATGTAAAAGGGGAAAAAAATGATTCGAGAAATATTTGTCAGAAAAAAAATGTCGTACGGCGTGTGTTTTTGCGCAGAGCAGCAGCAGTGGTACCAACGTGACGCAATTAAGACGCGCGCATTGAAACCAACTGCAGTGGCGCCGTTGTCACGCAGGTCTGTAAGTACCCCCC
>NW_026267400.1:59991-60774 GCF_000697945.3 Frankliniella occidentalis | reverse complement strand
CCCCCTCCCGTCCCCCATTCTCGCTCCCTTTCTCTCTCGCGCGCTTGCAGACTAATAAGGTCCGTCGCTGCGGCTGCTGCTGCTGCAAAGTAGGTAGTGGTGGTGGTGAGGCTCGTGAAAAATAAATGTTGAAAACATAAACACACATCATTAGCGGGGCCAAACACAGGCGACCGCGCCGCCACCGTGCAATTAGTGTTATATTATTAATTCCTCCCCTTACTCTCAAGTGAACATAAAATTTAAAAAAATACAAGAAAACTCTGTGTTGGGGTTCCTTACTGTTCCTCTCCCCCTGGTGACGGGGAGGTGAGCGGCCCGGCTGCGCGGCCGGTGCGACGTGCGGAAGCGCAAAGTCCGCAAAACCGCAGCGCTTTTCGCGCAAATCGCCTCCAGCTTGGCGCCGCGCCTTTGCTCCAGTGGGAGGAATTATTACTTGATCCGTAAAATTAAAAAAAAGAGAGCGCAGAAAACAGCAAAAATTGTTGAGGAACGCGGTAAACGCGGTGCGGGTGCCGAGCAGGAGGCGTGGATTATTATTTTCCTCCCTTTCTCAACACCCCCGACCCCCTCGCCGTCGCTCTGCTCATTCTCCTTCGCTTCCTCGCCACAAAGAAATAAAAATTGCTGACGATGGAGACAGTGGCGCTGCTGCTGCTGCTGCTGCTGGGGCGGCCCGTGGGTAACTCAGAGTAAATACCCCGAGGGGATGAGAGAAAGAAAGAGAAACGAAATAATTCATAGCGTTGATAATTACTGCGAGGTGCGGGGTGGAGGGGGGAG
>NW_026267400.1:53800-54381 GCF_000697945.3 Frankliniella occidentalis | reverse complement strand
AACGCCATCCCTCGGCACTGCCGAAAACCTTTGTGCGATGGGTTGCCTACGCGCCGGGCGCCTTGAACCCAAAAGTCACGGGGGACCGTGACACCCTCTCTCTCTCTCTCCCTCTCTCTCTCTCTCTCTCTCTCTCTCTCACCCCTTGCTCCGCTTCCACAAGTCACGCATCCTGTGAGCGCCCGGCGCCCCCATCCGATTTCGCGCTGCTGTCTGTCTGCCTATCAAACTTAAGCGTGCCAAGCGCGCCTTCCCCGAGACACACATCAACTCTCTCTCTCTCTCTCTGTCCCTCTCCCTCTCGCTTCTACACACACACGCACACACCAACGCCGAGTAACAAACATAAAGTCCCTACTAAGACTATATCAGAAACTTGTGTCGCGATTCCCAGGTTTATTTCATGCCCCCGTCCCCGCCAACACGCTCCCCTCCCACCGAGCCCGCATGGCATAGGGGCTGCCTCGCCAGAGAGACCCGGGCCTGCTCGCTTTCCTTTCCTCAGACGCCTACCCCGCACCGCCACACCCCAACCCTTTCCCTTGGCAGGCCTTTATGCCCCACGCGCCACCCCTCCCTAC
>NW_026267400.1:52425-53750 GCF_000697945.3 Frankliniella occidentalis | reverse complement strand
CGAGGAAGTCGAGTCGCTTTTGTCGAGGGCGCCTCGGATTGGACCACATCGCATGTCCCCCCGCCCCGCGCCCTCGCCAGCGTCGCAGTGCTTGCTTTTGTCGTCTTGCTGTCGGCCGCATCGTCCACTTTTCCTCATTCCGAACTGTACTTGTATAAGAATCGTGAAAGGCAAACCCTTTATATTCAGAATACATCAGTCTTCTTCTTTTTTTTCCTTCGAGATTTTTCAAATTTTATTTTCGCTTTGCTTTTTACACTAGGAAGTGGGCTTACCCATACTCGACACCGACCGTCTATCTGACTATACTATATCTCCGTTTCTATCTCGCTCCTTCACCCCTCACGACGCCCCAGTTCTATACCTCTCCCCCACCCATCCACTATCTTTACTGCGACTACTACTTGTATCGACTGACGGGCCGGGCGCCGGGACGTCCCCCGCACGGCAGCTCGCGAGCGAGCCCCGCTCTTCTTTTCGATAGCGCGCCCACACCCCGCCACGCCCCACCACGCCCCGCCACGCCCCGCCACGCCCCGCCACACCCCACCACGCCCCACCCGATCCCCGCCACACCCCACCACGCCCCACCCGATCCCCGCCACACCCCACCACGCCCCACCACGCCCCGCCACACCCCACCACGCCCCACCACGCCCCGCCACGCCCCGCTACGCCCCGCCACGCCCGCGCGCGGGGGTTGGTTGGCTCGATTGGAATGAACGCGCAGCCCCGCCACGTCCCCGTGGGGGCCCCGCGCGCGCGCAAACGACACGCCCAGAAATACTATTTATATGTATCGAACCGCGTCGTTTCGATACATCGAAGCGGTTGGCTCGGCCTCGGCGACGAGGAGGACTATAGGACGGCAACGGCGCCATAGGGGGATCCGCGGCACCAAGAGGAAGATGTGTCGCAGCAGCAGGTACGTACCGCATCGCGATAGCGAGCCGCGGATTGCAATTAGGATACCCCTATTCTCCACTCCCGGGGAATGGGATGGGGGAGGGGGGAGGGGGGGTTGTCTGTCGGCGACAGTGATTACGCCGGGTTTATTTTCATCAGGACCATTTTCGTCATTATTTCCCCCGTGATTCTGATCCACTTGTCGCGCGAGGGCGTTTTTCGTTTGATGTCTCTTCTTCTCCTCCTCCTCCCATCCCGTGTCGAGAGCGGAGCGGACGTCCGTCTTTGACCCCGCTCCTCTCCCTCCCTCGTCTACGCCAAGCTCCACGAGGGGAGGAGATTATTTTGCGTCTTGGACGCTTTAGCAATTTGCCATTGTGTGGGAGGCGGCGCCTTACGCCGCAGTCTGTTTACTCAAC
>NW_026267400.1:45851-48400 GCF_000697945.3 Frankliniella occidentalis | reverse complement strand
ACCTTCACCACCACCACCTTCACCACCACCACCTTCACCACCACCACCTTCACCACCACCATCTTCACCACCACCACCTTCACCACCAGCATCACCCTCACCACCACATCCCTCATCACCACCACCTTCCCCACAACCACTACCACTACCAGCCACACCAGCACCACCAACACCACCACCACCAGCCGTGATCTCGACCCTCGACCTCCAACACGGCGACCTCGGCTGCCTATACATCAGCGTCCTTCAGTTATTCGACGACCTTGCTTCGCCGCTCGAGGCCTTCGCGCTCGCACAGACGCTGCTGCTGCTGCCGCCGTTGCTGCGTGTTACCGAGGAATTTAGACTCCCCAAGCCATGTTTTCACAGCTTTGCAGACCCCCTCCTTTTACCCGCACCCCCTTGCCGGCGAGGGCGGTCTCTTTGCGTGCGGGCGAGGCTGGGCGTAGCGTGGCGTGGCGGGGCGTGGTTTAGGACCCACCGGCCCGGGGCCTCCAGGCGCCTTGCCTCGGCTGCGCGCGCCCGGCGGATTTCTCTCCATCCTGAGAATTCCCAGATGACAATCCTGGAGCCGCCGCCGCCGGCGTCTGCCCTGATCCCACGCGGCACCCCTTCTCTCCTAACTCCCTCCCTCCCTCCGTCTTCCTCCCGCCCCCGTCCCTCTCCTTCCTTCTCCTTGCACTCCCGGAGGACCCGCACCACTGCCGCCGCGGCACTGAGTTTGTGGCGCGAATCTCGAGCAGCAGCAGCAGCTCCCCAGCTCCCCGCGCCCCGTCGAGACCCCCCCTCAGCCCCCAAGAGGAGCTGCTCATTTGCGGAGCGGATAAAGGCCCGCCGCGTGCGTATAACTTCCGACGGGAATTACATAAACCACAAAAAAAACAGCTGTGCAAAAAAATTATAGATGCAATATAATTTATTTTGCCGAAAATTAATTTATGCCATCATAACCATGCATCGTCCTAATGTGACTGGTAGAGTTGACGATTATGTAGAACGTTTTTAACGGTGTGTTTTCTATCGGCACCTTTTTGCAAGCGCCCCCCACCGTTTTTAACGAGCGAGGGGCGGAGTCGTCCGACCGCGGCTGTTGGCGCCCGACCTGACCCGCCCCGGCGACCTCTCCGCCGTCAAACCCGCGTATGCCGTGGCGGGCGACACGGAGATACGGACACCTGCTGCCGGTGGTCGTCCAGTTAGTCAGGGGCCGAGCTAGAGAGCTGCGGTGACCCCGCAAACGGTGGAGTGGGTGTGGTGGGTTTGGTTAGCGCAAGAAAATAATATTTGTATCTTATGTACAAAAACGTAGATACGGAATTTTTTTATTTTTTTTTCGTTGCGGGAGTAACGAGGATTGCGAAGAATAAAACCACGCGGTAGTCGGGAAAGGGAGAAGGGCGTTGCAGCGCCAGCCCAGCCGGGCGGAGCTGCACGCGGGTGCGGAGCGAAAAATGAGCGAGAGAGAGAGAGAGAGAGAGGGAGGCAGGGAGAGAGAGAGACAAGGTTGGGAAGGGAACGAGGCTGGAGAGGGAGAGCGGTAGAAGGGGAATGGTAGGGTGAAAGGGTTTGGAAGTGAGGGATAGTGGGGGCTTGGCGAAGGGTGTACGTTATGTACTACTTCTTGCAGCGCGCCAGCACACGTAGTCCCGCCTCCCCCCGTCTCCCCTCCGACACACACTAGAGTCTCAGAGAGAGAGAGAGAGAGAGAGGGATGCAGCGCCACACGTAGGAGGGCCTTGTCAGAGCGAGTGAGAGGGGAGCACGCGCAGGGGGTGGTGGCTGGGGCGCAGCGTGCCCTGCAGCCCATAGCAAACTCCACACGAATAACACAAGTGGGAATCATTTCCGAATAATTCCCGCCAGCCTGGCCCTGGCCGCCTCCCCTTCCTACCCGACGTGCAGAAAGTTTGGAAAATGACTGTGTGTGTGGGTGTGTGTGAGTGTGCGGGATACAACCCTTCCCCAGTCCTTCTCCGGCGCCGTTTCCTCCTCCCTCCCACCCCGAAGTAGTCGCCGTAGAAAGTCTTTTCGCTTACGTCGTCGCCACCGCCGCCGCCGCGGCGCAGCGTTGCCGATTCTTTCGCGGTCCCGCCGCACCAAACGAGGAATAAGAAACTCACAGTCGGTCTCGCCGTCGTCGTCGCGCTGCGACGTTTTCCCCCGACTTCGCCGACGTCGGGATAACGGCGCGCCGCGTCCGCGGGTGGGGGGGGGGCTGGAGGACCAGCGTCCACCGCCCCCCGCGCCACCGTGCAGATCCGGGCGGGTCGTCTTCCGGCCGTAATGCTGCAGGGCATCAAGCCCCACCCCCCTCCTTCTCCTACCCAAAGAAGAAGAAGAAGCGAGGGAGGCGGGGGTGCGGTTCAAGGGCGGCGCGGAGAGGGGGCGGCCGACGCCCCACCCCCTTTCTGACGCGCCCCCTCTCTCTCTCCTCTTGAGATGTTTCGAGTTTATTGCGGGTGGAGAAGGCCTCCACGTCCACGTCCACGTCCTCTTCCTCTCCCACCACTGCCGCCTCCACCTTTCCCTCCCCCTCCTCCTCCTCCTCC
>NW_026267400.1:43438-45801 GCF_000697945.3 Frankliniella occidentalis | reverse complement strand
CCCCGCCCGCCCACGCCCGCCCACCGGGACGGTATAACGGGATGGGGTGAGCCCCCGCTGCAGGGGATGCGGCCCCGCGACCACGCTCTTGGACGGCGGCCAACGCTTCCTTCCCTTCTACTCCCGCCGCCCGCCGCCACCGCCGCTCCCGGCCGCCGCAATGCACGCCGGGAAAATATCGATCTTTTGGGTCGGAAAAGTTTTCACCCGGCCGCCGCTGCTGCTGCGGCTGCGGTGGAGCTCTCCCCCGCACCGAAAATCAGGCATTCAGGAGTTGCTCTCGGGCGGGGCGGGGCGCGCCGCAGGGGTAATAGGCCCCTGTCCTGGTGTTTACGTAGGCGTGAGTCACTCCTAACGACCCCCGGGATTTGAGTTAAGTGACCCCGCCGGCCTCAGCGGCGGCAGCGGCGGCGGAGCTCAGGCTCGGCTCCGGCTCCGGCTCGACTCGGCTCAGGAGGCCCCACCAACCGGAGGAGGAGGAGAAGGTCTGCTGCTGAGCTGCGCTGAGCTCATCTCGAATGTGGCCGGCGTACGGAAGGGGTGAGGCCGGAGCAGGGCGAGCAAGGGTCGCAGGTGCCCCCCAGCCAGACACGTAGCGCGTGCTGCATGCGTCGCTGTGTGTGCGTGTGTGTGTGTGTGTGAAAGAGGGAGATAGAGAGAGACAGACAAAGAGGGAGAGAGATTGGACTCTACGCCGTCTCCCGCTTTTCCCCGTTCCGTTTCCTGTTCCTGTTTTCAGCATTTGTTGCGCCTCGCTCCCCCCTCACCACCACCACTCTCCCTCCCCTCCCTGAATGATGGCACCTCCACCTGCACACGCTCCGGCTCCCCGGCAGGACGGGAGGGGGGCCGCCGAGCTACGCGGGGCAAAATGGGAGAAATATGTCATGCGGGATTTTCTAACGGAATGACAGAGGAGCGGAGGGAGGGAGAGGGGTAGAGAGGGTGGAGCAGCCATGTGTCACCGGTGGACGCCGTCAGCCGCCGCGCCGGGCTGCCGCTGCTGCGGCGGCTGAGTGGTCGGGAAGTGAGCGGCGCGGGGAGTGGCGCAGAGGCAGGCCTGCCACCACACCAGCCAACAGCAGGGCCGTGTGCCAGCAGGCGTGCCAGCGGGCGTGCCAACAGGCGTGCCACCATTGGAAAAGCAAATGACCAAAAGCGAAATGTCGTGTTGGCGCTTTGGCCGAGCAAAGTAGCGGAGAGAGGAGGGCTGGCAGGCAGCCGGCGTGGGGAGGAGGAGGGGAGTGTGACATTCGTACGCGGCGAATCCTGCGCGCTGTTAGTTTGCGAGATATTTTTTTTTTAGATTTTTTGTCACAGCAAGTTTGATCGAGTTTGATTCACACGAGGTCTCTATGTCCCTTTTTACTATAGTGAAGGTTTTTTCATAAAGCTTTTCTCGCGAGTAGCCGTCTTCGAGAAATCCATCCACATGTAACGTTCGTCCCCCATGGTTCAGAGCGAGAGAGAGAGAGAGCGATAGAGAGAGCGATAGAGAGAGCGTGAGAGAGTTAGAGAAAGAGGGTAAGGGGGGGGGATAGCAGCCGTTGTGCCTGTGCGCTGTGTGCGCTAATGCGGGGTTTTCTCTCCCATTTTCGCATCGTATCTCCCCCCTCACCACGATTGCTCTCTCTCTCTCTCTCTCTCTCTCTCTCTCTCTCTCTCTCTCTCTCTCTCTCGCTCTCCCTCTCGCTCACTCATACTCTCTCTCTCTCCCTCTCAGCGCACGGCAAATGAAACGAAAGCCGGGCTTGCGCGTGAAATTGGAATGTGGATCCCCTGGCCCTACGGCTGGCCCGGCTCGCCGCTCTGCCCGGGCTCTCTGCAACCCAAATATGGCGCGCCAACCGCTCCACCTTCCCCATCTCTCATCATCGTCATCATCACGTCAGAGAAAAGCGCCCCCACTCGCCGTAGGGCGTCCTGCCGCCGTATGGATCGAGAGCAGAGCCTCCAATGACTCCCTCAGCCTGACGCGAGAGTCGTGTCTCCCCCCCCCCCTTGTAACGTGCAAAGTTACTCTTTAAAAACAAAAACTGGATGCTAGCTCAGCAGTGCCGGATAGAGGGGCGTGGTCCTAGCATTGAATTTCTTTAGGGCGCCAAGGAATATCATTCCTTTCAAAACCAAAACCATAGGTACATAAATATCACAGTTTATTGCATTCAATGACTGACACAGTAGCACTTGGCACAAAAGTAGACAATAACCTCATCATGATACCGGCCACATGGCCAAAAAGCACACGCTCCACCGCGGGAGACTAAAACGTACATACAAAACAGTACCTCGAGGCATTCCACAACAAACTCAGAAAGTCAGTGAACTTGAAGACGTCAAAACTTGAGGCATGGCGAAACGAA
>NW_026267400.1:32695-35037 GCF_000697945.3 Frankliniella occidentalis | reverse complement strand
CCTCCTCCTTCACCTCCTCCTTCACCTCCTCCTCCTTCGCCGATAGGTCACGACGGCGGCCAAAGGCGCCCGTCGCGCCAAGAGTCGCCCCGGAACACACGGCGGGGCGGGGGGTTATGGCCGGAGCGCGATACAACTGCTTCCGGTGTCCGAAACCGGAAGTGAGCGAAATACGCCGCACTAAGGTGGAGGGGTTGCGCTGCCCGGCCTCAGCAGAGCCTGGATGGTGCTTGTGATTTCATCCTATATTTTTATAAAGACGCGTGTCTGGAGCAGAGGAGGTGAGGTGAGGCAAGGGGGGGAGGTGGTGGGCGCCACCCTCAAAAAGCGACTTTTGAAAAATATAGCTTTTTACATAAGCTGTTCCTGCAATTTTTCATCATTTATCACCGTCTCTCAGCAGCGCGGAGCGGGCAGCGACTACACTATATTCGTCTCCCTTTCTCCGGGGCCGCGTGCTGACGATGACAAATGCAATTTTTCTGCCGCCCGGTGACTGGTCCGCCTGACGTGTATTTTAATCGAGCAACGAGAGAGAGCGGCAAAGCAGGGAGGGACGCGGGGAGTGAAAGGGATAAGAGAGAAAGAAAGAGAGAGAGAGAGAGAGAGAGAGAGAGAGAGGGAGAGAGAGAGAGAGAGAGAGAGTCCCGTCCGACTCGCCAGTGCGGTGGCGGCGCGCCGTTCCGCCCCGGCCCGCCAACGTCTTGGCGGGGAGCGCGGGGAAAGGGAGCGGAGTTTTGCCGGCCTTTTGTATACGACTCTCCCTTCCTCCCCGGCGGTCCCCCGCCGGCCTGCACCAGTCCCGCGGAGTCAGACTGTACCAAACATATCTCATTCGGGCCGGCGCAGATCCCCCCGCACGCCCAGCACGCGCTTATCTATCCCGGCGGCATCCCCCTCCCCTCCTTCCCTCCACTCCTCTCCCCTCCCGGTCACCTCTCTCTCTCTCTCTCTCTCTCTCTCTCTCTCTCTCTCTCTCTCTCTCTGCATCCCAGCCTCCCTTCCACCCTCGCTCGCCGAAACGTCCCTCATCTTTTCTTTTCCGGCAGCAGCAACAGCAGCAGCAGTGCTCCTGCGTCGCGGAGACGCCAGCTTCGCCTCCGTCACGTGCGAAACAAGTCTCCGCGATCTCACGAGCTCATTTCCAAAAACTAGCTGTTGTTTAATAATATTTGATTTTGTTTTTTTCTAGAACACGTTTGAAGCCAGCCCAGCACCACTTGCGCGCACACGTTTCTCCCGCCCCGTTTCGTGGGGCGCGGCCCATAACGTTCGGCGGGGAGGGCAGAGCCAGCGCGGCGCGCACACCGTCCGAGCCGCGGCCCCGAGGGGTGCCAAAGCCAGCCCGGCCCGCGCTGTACCACCGTCGTACCGAAATCGACCGGCACGTTACCCTACATGGCACGCTAGCGCGGCGTGGCGTGGCGTGGTGGTCCGACCCAGCCCCAGCAGCGCGGCCGGCTAGAGCGGCCCCAGCCTCCAGTAACAGGTGTCTTTTACTACAGCCGGGGCCGCACACTCCCCTACCCGACTCTCTCTCTCTCTCTCTCTCTCTCTCTCTCTCTCTCTCTCTCTCTCTCTCTCTCTCCCTCTCATTCTCTCTCCCTCTCTCTCTTTCTCTCTCACCCACCACGCTCCCTTTCCTACCCCAGCCCACTCTCCCAGGGGCGAAATGACTGGGCGAATTCATGCAAACGGAACAGAGCGGGCGTGGCGGGGCGTGGCCTGGCGGGGCAAGGCGCCTTCCCAACCCCTTCCCCTCCTCCCGTATGCCGCGCGCCCGGCTGAGCTAGTCCGGTTCCGCAAACCTTCTGCATCGGCCAAATTTCAACGCCACACTTCCGCGAGAAAATTCACCACTCGGCTTAGTTCTTCAATTCTTAATTTTAGTCTTTCTCATCACAAAATAACTACTTGCATCGCCGCTTTGTGTCATTACTACTAGGAGTTTATTTTGGTATTTTTTTTAAGGTATAAAATATAGACTGGACTTTCAGTCGCATACCGGGTGATGGGTAATAACGCGTTTGCGACGAGCTGGGAGCTGGTGGCTGACTGAACGCCCCACCCTCCCCCACCGCGCCCCAACGCGCCCCGCCCCGCCCGCAGCCAGTCGGCGCAGCAACAACAGAACACATAACGGTAGGGCGCGCGGTAGGTAATACGATTTATTCGCAGCCGTCCAATATTTGGAAAGAAAACATTCGCCCGGGCGGAAGGGGCGGACGCCGCGCCGCTCTGCCGAGCTGTGCAGAGAGGGCTGCTGGCCGGCGGGGGCGGGGGCGGCCCGCGAGTCAGAGGGCGAGGTGTGTCGCGGCGCGAGCAAGCCAACTTCCCCGCGC
>NW_026267400.1:30316-31810 GCF_000697945.3 Frankliniella occidentalis | reverse complement strand
CCCCCCCCTCTCTCTGTCCCTCACACCCCTACTCGGCGCAGGCGCCTGTCACACACACATTCTGCACCTCCAGCTCTGCACGCGGGGCTTTTCAAACTGCAATAACGACATGCATAATTTATGGTCCCTTGTGACGGCGGCGACGGCGGCGTGGACTCCAGCCGCGAGCCCCGCCCCGCCGACCCAGCCACGCATGCACTTACCGCCCTTTGACGCAAGTCTCCTTTACTCGCGTATTTAATTGCAGCGGGTAGCATGCAGCGACAGTCGAGCGTGCCTACTTCAGATTTTCCTCTTCGTACCACAAGTATCTCAACTTTTAATTAGTAAAAAAGGATTTTAAAAAATAGGTCTCATTTCAAGTGGTTGAAAAAAATTATTTACGGAGCAATTTGTTTTTTTGGTTTTTAGTAATTCTACCTTTTCTTTAAAAACCTGCTGAATGTACTTTTTGGACATTGAACATGTGCTGTTGGGGAGACACGTGATGAGGAGTGTAGAGGCGAGCGAGCGCGCACATATGTGTGCGTGTGCTTGTGTGTGTGTGTGTGCGTGTGCGCGCGCGCGCGCACACGTGTGTGTAGGTGGTCTTTATCGCACTACGAGACGTGAGGGGCAAGTTTAACTGGCATTACTGGACGACTTGCTTACACATACGCGCCGTGCGCACGGGCTAGCACGCACGCACGCACACGCACACACAACCAACGCCTTTTTCCCTATATACGTGCCAAATGGAAGTGGCGCGCGCAACTTTTTCATTCACTCCCCGCCCTGTTGTATGGCCGGGCGAGCGCGGTGGGTCGGTGTACGTAGAGCAAGGGAGAAAATAATAAAAAGAAACAGCGACGACAACAACAACAACAACAACATGTGTGTGTGGCATAACCTAACGCTATGCCGCCGCCTGCCCGAGAGCGTGCACAACACCGAGAAGTAGCTGCCGCACGTTACCCACTGGGGTGTTCTCACTAGCGTGCACTGGAAACGCAAGTGTGTGAATGTCGCTCACCTGCAGGTGTGTGAAGATCCATTCGTACACTTAGAGGGTTAAAGGTGTGAATTTTTCCTAGAAAATTCACACCTTTACCCCCGTAAGTGTACGAATGGATATTCACACACCTGCAGGTGAGTGACATTCACACACTTGCGTTTCCAGTGTGTTTCAATTCGACTCGCCGTGCACGATAACACTCACACACTCACACACTCGGACACACTCACACGCTCTCTCTGTGCTACAAACACACAGCCACCGAAATATGCACGTAATCCAGGGTTTCGAACAACCAGGAAATTTGCACTTGCCTGAGGTCAAAGGCTTACACGTTCACACACACTCTCACTCACTCTCACTCACTCAATTCTCAGCGAATGACTTCATGCACAATCACAATCTCTCTCTCTCTCTCTCTCTCTCTCTCTCTCTCTCTCTCTCTCTCTCTCCTCTCAACATGCACGGGAGCGGCACGCGAGGACGTCATCCAGTCCCCC
>NW_026267400.1:24903-29483 GCF_000697945.3 Frankliniella occidentalis | reverse complement strand
CGAAATAGTTTCGAGGCGAAGGGGTGCTGCGCCATGACAGCCAAATAAAAATCCAAACAGCGAGCGAGAAGAGATGGAAGAGACAGACGCCGGTAGTAGCACAGAGCACTCGCAAAACAGTTTGTTTGTATGTGAGAAATCCCCCCCCCTTAAGGAAAAACTGAGCAAAAACAAACTCAAACCAACCCCGTAGTCGTGGCTTATGAGCCGCTGCCCCGGCGTGCAAGTGCTTTTATATTCTCGGTTGCCGGCCTCCCCACCCCGGCTCCCCCACCACCGGTCCCAGGCGCGGCCGGGCGCCGAGGGTGGGGGGCTGCATTCGTCCGGGGTTGGTCGGCATCCCCTCCGCCGCCCCCGGTCCGCCCCTCCCCCCGGCCGGGTAGTTCCGCCCCCGGCGCACAGATCGCGCCAGCGCAGCGGCTCCTGGCAGCCAGCCGCATCGATTGCATTGTCGCCGCGCTCTGCGCCGCGCCCGCCCCAGCTCGTTCGGCGGCTGCTGCTGCTGTTGCTTCTGCTTCTGTTGCTTCGACTGTTGCTGGTCTCTCGGTCTCTGCCTGATGAGACCATCTTGAAATGCCCGCGTCACCGTAGCCGTCTCAGCCTGTTTCCTCCCCCTCCCCCCGTATCCCCAGGGTTTTGCAAACCCGCAACACAATTGTGTCGTAGCCTTCACAAGGTACAGTGTGTTCAACACAATGAGAGATGAAAATTATGTTGTGCGGTTTACTTTTTCCATGTCCAATACCCACGAACGAGGTACTGCGATGGCTCTTCTTTATCTATGCTTCCTTGGTCAGTGAGGAAAATAAAGAAACTAGGAAGTACAATGTCTTTGTGTGTGTAAAACACCACAAACAGCAGAGTAGAGATACACACAGACGCATTACAAACAGCGCAACAGCAGCAGCGCTTATTTGGATGTTTCGTCTCCGTTGGCTGTGTCGCCACCCCACCTTCCCCCGTCCTCGTCTAGAAGATAATGCGATAAACGTTGTTTCTTCTTTTTTTTACCTTTCATTCCTCGCCCTCGCCTTGTTGCTCCTCTCCTGTTTTAACCTTCGGCCAGATCTGGGCTGGTCCGGGCAGGCCGGGCTGATCCTACGGACACCGCCACACCGACCTCATCTGTTCCATTGAGAAGAAAAACACGTAATAAAAAAGAAGTAGAAGAAACAACAAGATACACTTTTTTTCCTTTTTGTCGGTCATCGCCGCACACGCAGCAGACACAATGAAAGAAAAGTTGGGAAAAGGCAAAGTGTTATTTCGCCACCCGCCCGAAGAGCACACGCCCCACCAGCAGACACAATGAAAGAAAGAGAAGAAAAAAGGGAGCCGTGGGCCGGCTGCTGCACACCTCACCCCTATCACGACCCCTAGGATTTTTATCGAGCGCCTTTTTTATTTTTATTGTGAAGAGAAGTAGAGCGGTTCGGCAGCGTGAGTGAGAGAAAGAGAGAGATACCGACGAGCCTAAAAAAAAAGGTCGATAGGAAACTGTTGATGATGTGTCCTACCTGACCGTGTTGCTGCTGGAGGAGGTTTCGGGCGGCTCCAGGTGAGCAGGCGTCAGCCCGGCACACGTCTGCCACGCGCCGCTGCTCCGCCGGCACTGGAAAAAAAGAAATGAGGACGGGATTCAGCTTGCTGTGTTAAAAGAAACGGAATTATTATTTTTTGTTTGCGTGTCTCTGAACGGCTACATTAAGCCTAAATATTTATATATAATGTGTGTGTGTGTGTGTGTGTGTGTGTGAGCGCGTGCGCGCGCACGCGTGTCTGTGTGTGTGTGTGTGTGAAAAATACTGCCTATGTGTCCTGCGGTGTTCTAGTCGCGTGTTTCAAGTTTTAAAAAAAATGTTTCAAAAAATGTTTTAAAAAATCATGTTTTAAAAAACATGTTCAGAATGACTACTGAATTTCCTCATCTCTTCATTAAAGTTTATTTCTTTAGTGGAAACACTTTCTCGGCCACACCGCACAGGAGGGTAAGCAATGCGAGGCTTAATCACTCACTGCGGGCGCGGTGCGCCATGGTGGGGGGGGGGGGGGGCAGTTGCAGTGCAACGCCATTCACACGGCTTGGCGTCGCAGCGATTCTCAATCAGGCCCCTTGAGCCGCCCACCCCCCTCAAACCCTACGAGCCCTTTTCTTTTGCTTATCGAGCAGAACGGAAACCGTCGTCGTGTGACCTCGATCTCCCAGCATGCATTGCAATGCACGAACGAGCGAAGGAGTTGGACGAGGGGTGAAATGACCGCCCTTGACGCCGCACCCGCCCCTCCGCGCAGTGCGCGCGACCTGTCGAGCTGCTTGTCCCATGACCGGACAGGTCGTCGCATCAAAAACTTTTGGGCCAGATCGATACGTAGAAAATTGAGGATAAAAGAAAAGAGAAACAAGTTGGTTGGATAAAGGGGGAAGGCGTGGCGTTAACAAACTTGCGGCCTGCGGCACGCCTGAGGACGCCGCACGCCTCGGTCTGGCACGAAGATAATGGGTAGTCGAACCACGAAACCGCCTTCCTCGACCAACCTTCGAAGCCTTTTTGGACCTTTATCATACTTCACGTTTTTGGTGAGACGACAGACGCAAACAAAAGTGTGAAAAAAGCCTAATCAGGAATTCCGGTTGAGGGTTTCGTTATTGAAAAAGTCAAAAAGAGCCTAAAAGGATTGCATTTCAGTTTCTGGATTATAAATTTGAAAATAAAAGAGGGACATGTGGTATGCGCCGCACAGTAGCGCGCTGATGCCGCGCAGATGCGCAGAGGGGGGGGGGGGTGCTTTTCTTAATACGTGAGCAATCTCCCGTATTGACTTTGTTCCTTCCGGGCGAGAGCCCTCCGCTGCCGCCGGGCGAGGCGTGCCGGCCCGGCCACACCTGCCAGGGCCTGACGCCAGGGGGGCCAGCCCCACAGGTCACGGCGAACCAGGGTCTTCTTTCATTCGCTTTCATTCATTTGGTAGGAGAAAAAATCAACTCTGAAAGTACTATATGACAAAACGCTGATTAGCAAGTCTCTAGCAGATTTCTTTGGCACATATGATGCCGCAATATGAACAATAACAACAATGTATCTCTTTTCAAGAAAAAGAAAATATGATTCTTGTATACCAGAAACAACGTGATTTTAAACAGGTCATCATACTTGGTCATAGTTTTGATCCCTTTGTGGAGTCCTGTTTTTTTCTTTTTCTAACGCACGTAATAAAACGCAGATAAGGCTGTCTCTGGCTCTCTCCTTACACATACATGAGCCCTGTGCTGTGCCGCGCGCATATTGTGGTCGAACAAACCACACGATTCGCAAGAAGAGATCAGCCTGGGGATCAGAATGAAGGCTGTGTGTAACCAGAAGGGGACTTGGCTGGGCGCGGGGTGGCGCGGGGTCGGCAGGTACGGGAGGACGAGGAGGGAGGCGGAGAGGGGCGGGGATCCGTTGGGGCGGGAAAGAGAGGGAGAGAAAGAGAGCAAAGAAAAAAGAGAGCGAGAGAGAAGAAAACCAGGGATGAGGAGAAAGCTCATAAGAAGTGGGCTTTTGCCTTTGATGTGGTAAGCAAGAGGTTATGTGTGTTCTGCGTGGCGAGCGCTAGCCGCGGGGCCGAGGAGTGGGGCAGGGGAGGGGAGGGGGCGGCTCGTGTGGCCAGGGGCCCCCGAGGGAGGCCAAAGGTTGAGGGGCCCCCTTAGGCCCGGCGGCGGCCAACACAAAGGGATGATTGCGGCGGCCCAAATCTTATTTAGCTATTCGTTGGACTCTCTTCTTATCGTGCCGAGACTATGGCGACGCGTGGGGCGCTGGAGAGACACGCCGCTCTAGGGTGAGACTAGAGGTGTTTATTGGTCCACTTCTAACGCATTCTGCCCTAGGTGAATGAACTCAAAGGTGTCGCACACAAAATTATTGTCCGCAGCATTCCGGCAAACCTAACATATTGACAAAAGCCGCAAAAAATCAGAGACAAGATGAGATTGCAAATGTACGGAGTTCCCACAGTTTTCTCCGATTGCAATCCCCCTAACTCCTTCCCCACCGCCATGTTAGCCTGCCGCCTTCCCGCGCGGCGCGGGGGCGGCCAGGGCACGTCACGTCACGACGGCGCGTCACGCGGCACGTCACGCGAGCGGCAGTCACCGTGACGCCGTGACACGTCACGTGCCAACAGAATTAGTTTGTGCAAAAGGTAGTGTCTGTCCCGCTCACGCCCGCTGACCCTGAATATTCATGAAATCCATTAACTCCGTTATATAGGGGCCGCGCGTCGTGTTTGCCCACCCGCGACAAAGATGTGTTTTTTATTTGTTTCCCTTTTACTTAAAGGAAAACTAAAAACTAAGTAAACGAAAAGACTACAACTTTTAAAAAAATAATTTTAAAGACCAATTTGAGACATGAATTTGTTGCGAGGTCAATAGCGAGGGTGCGCGAGTGTGTACACATATCGGGGGGCAGCACCTAACGTCCTCACGCTATGCAGCCGTCCCTTGGAAGAGAGAGGGAGAGGGAGAGGAAAAGGGAGAGAGAGAGGGAGAGAGGGAGAGAGGGAGGGAGAGAGAGAGAGAGAGAGAGAGAGAGAGA
>NW_026267400.1:14919-23923 GCF_000697945.3 Frankliniella occidentalis | reverse complement strand
GGCCCGGGGAGGGGCCATAATGGGGCATATTCCGGATTATACCGTGAGGTTCACCGCCGCAGCACCAGCGACCCGTAATTCGGTCATCTCCATTCCCGATTGGTCGCGTTTGATGCCACGACAGCAGGAGCCGCGCACCGTGGAGAGAGAGAGAGAGAGAGAGAGAGAGAGAGAGAGAGAGAGAGAGAGGGGGGGAGGGGGCGTTTAATGTGTGAGGCACAACCGCACAGTCATACAAAATCGATTCATTCACAAGTGTGCAAGTTGGGTGTCCAAGCGTCCAGCAATTATGTTGGGGAACCATCACTATGTTACTTTCCTCATATGGGAAGCAGTCATTTTTTTTTAAAGTTCTTGTTGGATCACTGTGAAAAATTTCGTTGTAAGTTGACAACGTTTGTTTTAATTTTTGTGTGTACACACATTTGTATACAAAATAAGTCGACAGCTCATTCTTGCTTATCCATCCCCTTGTAAATTTACAATATTAAATTATTGATTTTACGATACACGTCATGGTAATTTTTCCAGAAAACATACGACTATTTTTCACAGTGATTCGAACATTAAGAAGTGGTTCGCTCGGAACGCCCCCGACTCAAATATTGGAAGAGCGGTGACTCATACCATACCGTGTTGGTGGGCGGCGGGGATGGGCGGGACCACATAGGCGTCTTGGCCCTGGAGCGAGCGTTGCGTCCAACAGGACCACGGAGGTCATAAGGGCGACGGCGAGGTATAAGGTCCCGGACACGTCGGCCAGGGGAGGGCAGTGGCAGCAGCAGCCTTTGTGGCTCAAGAAGCCAACATTCCTGGACATCTCAGTGTGCTGGCGTGGGGCTCTGCGAGCGCAACAACTCGGGGCGCTTTAGCGAAATTGCTTTTTGGACGAGGAGCAGCAGCGGACCGTGCCGCGGTCAGATAAGGTTCAAATACCGCCAACGCCTAAAAATAAAGTAAACAAAACAGGAAATAAAAATGGCACACTCTCAGTCAGCAATCCTGCTTCGTTAAAACATAAAACTACAGCACAAAAAAATCAATCAGTACAGCAGGTGTACCAGGTGTCTGATTCACGCCGCGCACTTTCGTAGTTTATACTGAACTCCATGCACGGGGTGCGAGTCGGTGCGAGTACGTAGGCTTTCCTATTGTCGCTGCCCACGGCTCCTTGTGGCCCCCGGGCCCCGTGCGACTACGCAACCCGCCCGCACGCGTGCCTGAGGTACAGTATAACTACGAAAAAGCGTGGCGCGAATCGGCCACCTGGTATGTCTGATCCGCCCACCTCTTGTCTCGACGCCGGGTGAAACCGGAAGCGTAGAACCCGCGATCAGGTCACGCGCCTTGACCTCGCCGGACCTCGAACGGCAGCGATCAGACTTTTCGGTCAGAACAGAACTTTTAAAACTTTTGATTTCGTACAAATTGAGAAACAAACAACCTGGACGTGAACATCAGCTATCAGCCGCTGCCGCCCCGCCACAGTCCGGCCCGGCGACGCGATGCAACCGGAAGCTCGAGGCCCGGTCCCCCGCATCCAGCAGACTTCACTCTTCCGGCAGGAGGGCAAGGGATCACTCACGATTCTCTCTCTCTCTCTCTCTCTCTCTCTCTCTCTCTCTCCCTCTCTCTGGCGCACACAATCTGCACCTACATGAGCACCAGGGGGGCGTTGCTCCTGGCGGGGGAGTGGGGAGGGGCACCGCGCGAGGGCTCCTCGCTAGCTGGCTGGCTGGTGGCGCCCGGCGGCGCGGCGTGGCGCACCGCGGCTGGGAGGGGGAGGGGGGGGGGGGCGGACAGAGTCCTCTGTAGCTCCACCCACGTCCCTCTCTTTCTTTCGGGCCGAGCCGCACCGCGCCGCCTTTGGCGCGCCGCGTCTTCCCAAACTCTCTGTCTCGCTATCGCACACGTATATTTCACCTGTTTTCATTTCCTTCATCCCTCCCAATCTCACTGTATCCACTTTTCTCTCTCTGTCTCTCGTACGTCACGTGTTCGAAGTCGCGCAAAAGATTAGCACGCATAACAAAAAGCAAAACAAACAAAAATGAATGGAAATTGTGACGGTGTTCGTCGCGCGGCTAATCCGTCCCGATCAGCAGCCACATGCGGCAGTCGTCGTTCTAGGGGTTCCTCCGCCCCACCCCGCCCTGCCCCGGCCCGCGCCGGTGAAACCGATCACCCGCGAAAGCCCCCCTTCCCCACCTGCCCCGGGCCTCTCCGCTGACGAGATGACGCACCGCCGGAAGTACAACACGTGGAGCGGGGCGGCGCGTGCGGGCGGCCGGGGACGCCGTCGTAGGGCTTCGGCGTGTCCGGGGCCGGGCCAGGCGGGAGCACCGGGGCCGACGCGCGCCTCAGGTAGCCTGTAACGCCGCGCGCACCGCAGCCGGGCCGCATCGTACAGGCGTCGGCATGTCAGGCCCTCTGCTGGAGGTCGCCGAGTGCTCGCCCTGAGCCACGTCGGCCAGCCACGTCCGCTTTCGTAAGAGTTGGGACTACCAGGTGTCCAGGCGAAGACATGCCAGTACGTTGGTTTGCCTATGCACTGACTGCAAGGGCTGCAGGCGGGAGCTGCCACTCCTCCGCAACCCTTCAGTCAGTGCATAGGCAACCCAATGTACTGCCATGTATTAGCCTGGCTACCCGATACAAGATGAAAAGCGGTTCGGCCTGCTTCACTCAAGTCGAGGCACGGCAAGGCGCCTGGCGAGTAGGCACCCAGCCCGCACCCATGCAAGGCGGCACAGTCTGGTGCAGTCCACATCTGCGAGTGCAGGGGTCCGAATCACTCGCCTGCTGCGTCTGCGTACATGACGAGGACAAAGTTTAAGTTCAAATGGGGTAAAGGCGTTCGAAAGTTCACACGAACTAAATCCGGGTGAGCAGAAATGTTATTCTGTCAAAGTGCAGCGCAGCGCGCGTCCGCCGAGTCCCCTCCGAGCGAGTCGAAGTGCGACCTTTGCAAGGTTGTGGCGCAGGGGCGCAGGCGGCGCAGGGCAAGCACCACACTGGCAGCTCCTTGCTCGCCCGCCCGCGGCTCCCGCCCGCTCGCACGCACTGCCCCCGCCCGCCCAGCCCCGCCCGAGGCCTTCCCCGGATACGTTTCCGGCCCTGACCGCCGGCCAGAACTACAAGGCCTGCCAACCACGGAGCGCACCGCCCCGGCCGCGCCGCCGCCGCCCGCCGCCACTGCCGCCAACCCAAACGCGAACGAAGTTAGCGAGCCCGCCCGCAGCTTCTGACATCTACCTCCCCATCTGATTTATTCTCCGCTGGCCCCCCGGGGGCCCCCTGGGGGCGGGGGCGGGCGAGCTCGCGGCCAAGCATGCTGGTGGGCACGGGGGCGGGCACGGGGGCGGGCGAGGTTCTCGTTTTCGCCTCGCGCGCCCCGTGGTGCGCGCCTGGTGCCCGGCGGCGGGTTATGGACTCTGGGGAGAATATCGCCCCACCGCCCTGCCCCTCTCTCCCCGACCCGCCTCCCTCTCCCTTCTGCAGCTCTGCGGTCTGATTCGCGGTACCTAACAAGCGTAACCGACCAGCGCGCGCGTGAACTCGACTCGGCCCGTCTCTCTCTCTCTCTCTTTCCCGCCCTCCCTCAGAACCACACCGCACAACGTCTTTGCTGCTTCAACGACCTCCTCTTTCCTTTTCACCCTCGCCTATACTACAGCCAGCCACTACCCCTCCCTTTCCCTCTATCCTCTCCCATTCGTTCTCCTTTCCCCGCACCCCCCACCTCCTCCCACTCTTTCACGTAATGATAATTGTCAAAATAATCCCTCGCCCACAATTTCTCTTTTATCGGGGTCCCGACACCATGACGGCAGTTCTCTGGCTGGCCGTTACCAACTGTACAACAACTTTTACCCGCACCGTCCGCCAAACTTTTTTTTTCCTTATTTTTCCCCCTCTCCGCGCTCCTTCCTGCGCGCCTTTATCGCTGTATTTTATTTTTTTTCCGCCCTTCCCTTTTTTTTTCTACCCCTTTTGCTGCCGGCCCAACCGGTAGCGATGCAGCGACCTTTCGCTTCCGGGGCGCCCGCGTGTGGGCGTGCCCTCTCTCTCGTGCTCGTGTGTGTGTGTGTGTGTGTGTGTGTGTGTGTGTGTGTGTGTGTGTGTGTGTGTGTGTGTGTGTGTGTGCATATGCGTCGTGCCCCCGGAGCCCAGGGCTGGGAGCTCCCGAGCTCCCGGGCTCGGACCGGCACTCAAGAGCCCCCCGGAGACGGAAATCCTCTGTGTCCGGGCCCGGGCGTGCCCCCCCCCCCCCCCCTCCGGCCGGCCAGTTGTCAGTCTAGTCTAAATCGGCTTGCCATGGGGGGGGGGGGGGGGTGTGGGGGGGGGGGGGGGGGGGGGGGGGGGGGGGGGGGGGGGGGGGGGGGGGGGGGGGGGGGTTGGTAAAGGGGAAGGGGGGTAAGCCCTTTGCACTGAGTGAAACTGATAAGGCCAGCTGGATCAAGCCGAGCAGGGCCGCGCGCTCGAGCCGGAGAGCTTGCTGGAGGCCACGGCCGCTGCAGTAGTGGCCCAGTACACGTGCCATACCCGAGGGCCATTCCGTTCTGTTACATCACTCACTCACACACACTCTTTCTTTCTCTCTCACTCACACACACACACATGCCCACACACGCGCGCCCAACAAAGTTAAAAGTGTGCCATATATGCAGGAACACTAGCATGCCATAACACAAAAAATAAGAAAAGTGAACAGAGGACCCCCCCCCCCCCTTTCCACCTCCACTCACACAACCGTGGGAATAATCTACGTCTGAAAAACTTTCCGCGGATCATCCGTATGAGAAATCACGCGGGCCGTATCGGACTGCGCAGCTCGCCTCCGCCCCGCCCCTGTCCCCTCCTCCACCGCTGCGCCGCCCTCGCCGCCGCCGAGGCTGCGCCACCCCCGTCGCCCCCTGGACGCCCGGCCGCTCGCCCTCACTGCCCGTGAACGCCGAGTTTCTTTCAAAGTTTCGCCGGCCAAACTCAACACCCGCTGCCCCGCCCCGCGCAGCAGATGACGTGGTAACGCCGCGAAGACGTCCGAAAAGCGGCAGGACGGCGACGGCAGGCCTCCCCCCCCCTCCCTGAGTGAGACATCTCGTCTTTAGAATCGGGTAGAAAGGGGCGAGAAAACGGCGCTTTTCTGCACGCAGTAGATCGAGAAGGAGGGGGGGGGGCGTCTAGACAGCCGGCTGCGCCAGCCCTATAGTAGTTTGTTCTCCGAGTCTAACTTAATTAATCTATTCCCGGCCGGTGAAGTAGTCAGGAGACACAGGTGGGTAATTCGCCCCCCCCCCTTCCCTCCCCGGTCCTGCTCTCCTGCCTCACTCCTATTTTGGCTAACTTGCTCCTTTGCTCTAAACTTGCCAACTGCAAGGAAAAAATCCGGCCTGCAGTCACCGTAGAGGTGAATAAATTCTCATTCAAATGACAACATATTTTTCTGTACTTCTGCATTATTTTACTTTGCTATACTTGGGTGGCCCTGACTGAGTTCAAACAGTTTTTAATTGAAGAAATGATCTACAAAATTTGTCTCTGTGAGATATTTGTTGTTCAGGAAAATTTTCCAAGGAAGGTGTCATACAATTACAATTCAATACTGTAAAATTTATGAGCATTCTTGAAGCACACAACTTGAAATCCATTGACAAGCAAGATTTCAATGTTGTACAAGTACAATATGTTTTGTAAATAGTATCTTACAAAATATATTGTACATCTACGAATATATTTTTTAAGAGTATGCTATAAGCCATTTTTTTTTAATATAGCAATACTTGAACGGTCCTGAATAATCAAAAATAGCCACCTCAAAAAAGTCCCACCAAGACGGACATACAGGGGCTTTGTCACAACGCTAAAATTGTAGTGATTCGACAATTTCATTTTCCATATAACAGGGAAAGGTTAACAAGAACAAGGGATAGCTACTTTTGAATGTCGAGATAGAACTGTCAGATTAGTGAGAGTCCATCAAATCTAACCTCTAACCTGAACAGAATATATTTCCATATGCTTTGGACACTTACCCTTTATTTTTTATCATTATGACTGAGAAGTTGATTTTCCAACAGCACATAGTACAGCCAGAGTTTCCACTTGCATGAATAACACATAACTACATATGTGTACACAGTAAAGGTGAAGAGACTTTACTGGCAAGATGACACACTCCCAGTCACCTTGCTCCCAGTCTTCTCTTACAAAAATCACGTAGGTTTACTAGACTTTGTATCCTATTCATTTAGTGGCAGTAAATTACAGAAATACTGAACACAAGCACAAAATAGGCGAAAAATAAATAGACCCTAAGCGAACACTTGACTCTTGTAAACATTCATTCATTCATTTTTTGGGGTATGAAAAGAAAAGAAAACAATGGAAATAGTGACCGGCAGTTGTCTCTAAATCATTATGACTTCTGTCTTAAAGAATAAAAATAAAAAGTAGTTTTCACAGAAAAAATGTCCTCTTTAAAGTTGCTACTAATTGTTTGATGTGCATATGGTGGCCGTTGCACAATCGGTACTTGATGACTAAATATTAGTGTTGCAGGTTGCAGTTGGCAGCATTTTTTTAAAATGTTACTGTTCTTCTTGTTCTTGTTTTGGGGTTAGTTGTCGTCGTCTGGTCGTCGCGTCGCGTTCGTTGTCGCTGTGATGTAACGATTTATGTTGCAAAGTGTATTGTTAGTGTTTTATTAAAATGCCGCATCATTACAGATTTTCTGTGTGAAAATACGGTGGCGTGATCTCTGAATCTATGACTTTTTCGATGCGGGCAGCACAAGTCATTGTTTGATATGTTTCGAGGTTTGACCTTGACCTGCGACTCGTGCGACTTGCCCGTCGTTTTACTTTCCCAGCAATGAGCAGGTGAGCAGGGGATGCTTTGCAAACAAAACTGGGGGATTTTGTCTCGTGGAGCGAGTTTACTCGCGGGGAGGAGCATCAGCTGAGGCAGCTCGCTTCAGAGGTTTTCAGCCCATTACAGTCCTCAATAACCTCTTTAGGGGAGCTGTCTAAATCCACTAGAGAAATGAATTATAGGCTGAGGCTCAGAAGACTGTCGACCTCTTGGCTGACAATAGTCTCATGTCTTGTTTTTTTTCTCAGTTCAAGTCTTGATTTAAATTGTAGATTTTATGTTATGGACATTTTTCTCATCAATGGTAATCAGTATCGTAAAATTTCTGAAATAATTTGTTTGTTTTTATTACGAAGTATCCAAACATTGCAGTTTATTTGTGCTCCTCTGAATTACAGCAACTCATTTCAAAATCATCTTCGACAGTACTTTATCTTGTGATTTTGCAATCAGTTTCGTTTGTCTGTCAGAAGTTTTCTCCGGTTTTCTTTTTCGGCAGGGTTTCTGGCTGGTTGTGGAGGATGTCCCGTTGTCCTTGCAGTGTACCTGGTGATTGCTGGCTTCCGGGAGATCGATACCAGCACCGCCTCCTTCGTGCCCACCCACGGCCGCCCGCCCCGGCCCGCCCTGACCACCTGTCACCAAGATGAAGAAGACCCCCAGGCGTGGGCAGGCCAGCACTAGCCAGCGACAGTGAGTACTCTGCCAACATTCGAGCGAAAACTGTCTCTCCTTGATTGGACAAGAGTGCGGCCGACACCATAGGGTACACCAGGGCCGGTCGGGCGCGGGGAGGAGGGGGGTACTGCCCCCACCCTGCCCCCACCCTGCCCCGCTCCTCCCCGCTCCCGACGATTTTTGTTCTTCACCTTCCGGTCTAGCCGAGCCCCGGAGTATGTACTCTATTCAGCCACCGATTTCTTCCCTCGGTTTTCTTTGTCCAATTCCGGTTGGTCGGCAAGCGGTCGGTGCTCGGTCGGTCTGGGTTGCCGGGTCGTAGCGATGCGCGATCTGTTCCGAAAATCTGTTGACTACATTCATATTAGGTCACCTACGCGAGAGAATCGTGGGCCCTGCGAAAGGACGTCCGAGGGGGGGGGGGGCGTGGGTCGTAGCCCCCACGACGTCCGAACCACACGGTGGCAGAGGTCGGACACACGACTGCAAGTGTCGGGGATGTCGTGGAAGGTGACGCGGCTCGTGAATTTCGCATGATTCGGCGGCGCTCTCATGAAGGCCATGGCAGCGTTGAAAGCTTGCGGTGAATTTCACCGAAAGTTACAGCTGAACCCCAAGGTACGGCGAGTGCTCACCGTCGGCTAGCGGTGGGTGTCACTGTAAAACTTGTTGTTCAGCGTATGTTTCGGATGAAAATTTACCAGTTGACTATCCACGCAGTGCTGCAGGGTTTACTTCTGTGAAAACATTCACCGCAAAGCTTTTACAAGTGCAGCTCAGCCTGCGTGATGCACGTCATCTGCCTGACTCCCCCCCCCCCCCCCCCCCCCCCCCCCCCCCCCCCCCCCCCCGCCCGGCCGTACGAACGGTATGAGAAATTGCTCGGCCCTTGCTGCTGACAGCCACCGGTCGGTCATGCAGTTACGCCCCCCCCCCCACCCGCTCCCCTCTCTCTAATGACAGTGCCATCGCCGATCATTAAAGCGTTGGCCGGACTCGCAAACCTCCTGTAGTCGGCGGCCTCGGCCCGGTACGGACTTCCGCTCTTCATTTGTATTTGTGAATGTAACGACATTTTTCTATGTATATACGTTTAGGTAGGGCGGTGGTCAAGGGCTGGGTAGGGGGTGACGGGGAGCCGGGCTGAACGAACAGGCTGCCCGTAATAACCGTTGTTGTCGCGATGTTGTGCGTGAAATATAGGAAAAGTTTGGGGATATGGTTGGGCCGATGTTCTATACCGCTGGCGCACTGGCGTGCACAATTGCGTTTTTTTCTTTTTTGAAATCTTGTCTCAGTTGACGTTTTCTAGTATCATGCCTGTCTCTTTTCATATTTTTATTGTTAAATTATTTTACTTTTTTTTTGGTGGTGAACGCGGCGCGCGTGAAATATGAAGCTGCCCGGCTCGGCGCTGCCGCCGCATGCTACTGCAGTTTTGCCGAATTGCGGT
>NW_026267400.1:9629-14869 GCF_000697945.3 Frankliniella occidentalis | reverse complement strand
CCCCCCCCCCCCACCTCTCTCCCACTCGCTTCATCACCATTTCGTCGCGGCGCCTTAATGACAAGCGTGCGCAAAAATCGCCGCTGCTGCCGACGGGGCTGAGCGCAGCGACTGGTTGATAAGGGGGTGGGGGGACAGCAGCAGCCGGGCCTGATCAATTATTGGTGACGACCTGTTCCGCTCGTTTGATTAGCCAGCAGCGTCAGTGCGCGCTGCGCTTACGCCCTCCCCCCTCACCCCAACCCACTTCGCCCTTCCCTTCCTTACCCCCCATCCTATCTCACCCATCACTGGAAAAGCAAAGCCACTTCTTTATAGCGCCTTTTTAGAGGCATTAGAAATCAGCCCCTCATGCAGAGACTCGAAAAAACTGTTCGGATGTTGAAAGTGTCCTTGTACACTTTCGATGGTCCTATTTTTATGTCCCTCATATCATCAACTATCAACTTCACCTTACCCACTTCCCCCCTGTACTCTGCTCCAATCTGCCGTGGCAATGGGTCGAAACCGAATAGTATGAGGAACCAGACAGTTTTCCGTTCAACTTACCCCCACTTGGCTACGTGTCTTTTATCCTGTGTTTCTCCCCACAGTTTGGAAATTGTTGCTGGTAAAGTCGAACGGAAGTGCAGGAAGTACGTGGGCGTGTTACCTGCTCCCCCTCCCGTCTCCCCGTCCTGTACTCAGTTTCAGCCCCCCCCCCTCAACCCCCACCCCAATCCCACTCCTACCCCCACCCCATCCAGGTGGATCCGTCCCGCAACAGCCATATGCATGCCAGCACCGTTGGTGGTGTGTCAGAGTGATAAAATTTTCACTTTTATGGCTGACTCTCTGTGTCGTGGGTGACCTGGTGACCCCGTCCCACCCTGCACGGAGCGCTCGTGTGTGAGGTGGGAGTATGGGGGCATCATGTGATTTCGGACGTCTTTGGAGAAGACACGGCTGACAAGCCGGGAGGGGCGATGAACTGTTTGGGGCATTAGGTCTCCTTCTTGTCTGTTGTACTGCAGGCTCGTCACACGACCTGTCTATGTACTCCACGCTCCACATGGGTTTCTGCGGAGGAAAGAAAAACTCTTGATTCTAATATACCGCCTTTCAAGCTAGCCACATGCGCATCAAAATGGGTGTAAAAAGAGATAATAAACTAAAAGTAATTATGACTGGCACAGTGACATGGCCATGTCACTCTTTCAACCACGGGGGGGAGTGTCCAAAATAACGCGCCTGTTGATGCGTTATTTCTGCCGTTAGACAGTATGATGCATCGAGCGCACACACGCGCACACTCGCAGATTAAAACGCATCGTCGACGAATTAATTTTAATTTTATTTTCACACGGTGTCGCCCGCCTACTTCGGCTCATGGGCCGCCTACGTTGTCATCATTTTCGCCCCGGTGTACGATGGGTTGCCTACCACGCTATTTTTTCTTCGCTTTTGCACAGGAGAGCCGCCCATCACTCGCCTCTGCCTGCTGTGCCTCTGTGCGGCTATGCCTCTGCGTTGACGTGGGTTGCAACACTCCAAATATTGTGGACGCGTTGCTTACCAAAAATGTTGGCAGTCCCTTCTTTGACTGGCAATCACTGTTAAAAAAAGTTGTCACATTATCACACTCTTTGTAATAACTGGTTGGTTAAAAAACAACATCATTCGTTTCCATCGACACGTGGCAAAATTCTTTCTATTTTGCCCGTAGTGGTCCAAAACAGTGATTCCTACTTTTCACCATGTAGTAACACTACAACGAAACCTTTGTAAATTTTGATAGCAAGATGTATTGTTCCAGAATGAACAAGTTTGTGTTATTACAAATTTTTTGTGCAGGTGGAAGTAAATAACCACTGTGTTAATATGAAAATTTGTTTCAGAAAATTTGGCGTTTTTGGACTACCACAAGTGTTGCTTTTTAACAACATTTGTTGCTATCAAACTTTTCATCGAATGTGTTGTAAATTTACAACAAATTATTTTTACAGTGAAAGTTTTGCACCCTTATAGTGACTGCCACTTTTTGGCACATTTGTGGACGTTTTGCATTTTGTTCAAAAATATGATGAAAAATGTGATACTGTTTTTCACCCGCGGCCGTACACGTGAGTGTTTCGAGTTAGGTTGGTCGGTCCCGACCACTGAAATCCGTTTTGTGATACTTTTACTGAATTTTTGCGATAGCGGGTGTTTTGTGATTCCCACGTTATCACATGGTTTTGTGTTAAAAGTATCGCAAAACCAGACTCAGAGGACGGCTGCCGCCGCCACCGCCACTCCTGTCGCGCCGCTCTCCCCCCGTCCGTCTCAGCCCCCGCGGCGCGACGCTCTCTCTGCTCCCCGAGGAGCAGAAGACCAACGGGGAGCTGCTTGTTTGCGGCGCGGCATTTTTCGTGTTTATTTATCGCGTAAAGGGATTGGGGCGCGGAGCGTTAATACAATAATATCCTCTCTTGGGGCCGGAGGACGTCGGCCTGGAGAAGGAGAGGCAGAGGGAGGAGGAGGTAAAATGGTGTAGACGCGTGAAGACCATACTACCTCGTTCTGCTGGAAGATTCAGGGAGCCAGTTGTGATCATGGAGGACATTTTCATCACATCGATGCGAAATATCGTGTTCGCAAAGTGACCTCACAGGAAATAGTTTCAAAAGAGAGAGAGACAGAGATATCATAAAAAAATACACTCGTACCAAAAAAGGGCACAACAGAACGATATTTATTCATGACGTCATTTGCGGTGGATATTTCTCTCTCGCCCCCCCCCCCCCACCTCTCTCCCACTCGCTTCATCACCATTTCGTCGCGGCGCCTTAATGACAAGCGTGCGCAAAAATCGCCGCTGCTGCCGACGGGGGCTCATTTTATTCGCCCCCCCCCCTCTCTCTCTCCCTCCCTCCATCTCTCTCCCTCTCTCTCCCTCTCTCTCCCTCGCTGTCCATCTATCTCTCTCGAACTCACTCTGATTCTCGAATTAAATACCGATTTCATGCAAGGGGGTGTGCGCTTTGCTCCTTCGCCCCTTTTGTCCACAACTTTTCCTCCCGTCATCCATTTTGCCCCCCCCCCCTCCTCCCCCACTCTCTTCATACCCCTTCGCTGGAGGGCTGGGTGCGCCGCGCCGCCCCGGCCGCGGAGACACAGTGTACCGACAGACAGTCTGATTGCTGCCCCCCCCCCCTCCCCCCTCGTCTCCTGTCGACTCAAATAAACAAAATACGTCACTAAATCGATAAAAAGCACAACAAACAAACACGAAGAGGACTACGACTCCTTGCGCATGTTAAGTAGTCGGGACGGGGTCGTGCTGGGGGAGCGGGGGAAGTGGGCCGGGCCAATGCGGGGATCTGGGGCGGGTCGACATTTTTCGCCGAGTCATCCGCTCTGCTCTTGCCGCTTCTTGTGGAATGCACGCGAAATGTTCGTGTGCCCCAAAAAGAGAGAGAGAACATGTGCTGCACTGCATTGCAGTTTTATTCGGGTTCAATTGCTTTGTCATACGAATGATCAGATGATAAAACTTACCGAGTACATCCATTTATTTCCTGAAGGCACATATCGGTCACTGTTTTAATAAAAACAAGGGAGATACGCAACATAAAATTAATCTTTGTGCGTAGACACAGGTGTAGGCTTGTTCTTTTAACTTATATTACCAACCTTTTTAGTGGTGGGATCATTCTGAAAGAATGCCTCCCCTTCGCCGTTACGAAACTACGAAGTTTAGCCAATGCAAGCTCTCATAGCGCCTGACACGTAGACAACGTCTTGCCTTCTGTGCATGCGTGTACCGCGGGGTGGCCTACCCGGCAGCTCGCAGGCGCCGAGCTCTCGTCCTTTTCCCAATGCATTGAAAAAATACAAACAAACTAGTGAAAAGAACTACTCTCGAAGGAGAACAAGTAGTACTGTGTGGTGTGAAACTAATCTCGGTGTCAGCGTCGCCTGCTGACTTACACCGAGCGAACTGCACGGGTAGCGAGTGGACCTATTCTGTGGTGACATTTCCCACTGGTGAGATCTCCCAAACTAATGATCGTTGGTAAACAACTTTCGGATCATCAGCTAGATGATTGAACGGAATCACTCATTTTACTACTCCGTCCGTGCAGTGAAGTAAGAGGACATGGACTTCTGTCACGGGGGAATACTCTACACTACACATGCATCGAAAGGAGCCCTTATGTTAGTAGACAGCAACGCCTAACCTCACTTTTCCAGCCACTTTTTATTTCTTTTTTAATTGCCCACGCACATTAAACAGTGCTGGCATCTATTCTAAAGCACCAACACACCCGAAAAGAAATACCTTAGCCCTCAATTCTTGCTTAAAGTGTCACAATCCCCCAAAGTACTCGTTCTCCCTTATACGAGGTAAACGTGGCTTGTGCGTGTGGTGTTAGTGAAGAAAGATTTTAAAAACTTAATCTTCAATTTAAACATATCATCATGACCGATATGACAACGTCAACCATTGACATATTTCAAAACTTTGAATTTTTCATTGTAAATAATTGCTGGGAGAGTGACAGAAAATGTGATTTAAAAAAAAAATTATGAATCACAAGGACGATTTGGAATCTTGTCAAAAAAGGTTGACCACAGTATTTTTACGGTGTTTACAAGGGAGCTTCTTTATCCCTTTGTTGAGGCTAGAACCGCAACTTGGGGTATCAAGGTGTCTCCTTCAGCCTTTCTGCCCGCAAGGTCACCTGCCGTAAAGGGACTATGGGAGGATATCGCGGCGGATTTTTTTCGACTCAGCAAAGCGACGTATATACAGAAGCGGGGGAGGGGGGGGGGCATTTTGTTATTGTTGCGGTTTGACTTTTTTCCCGGCTGTGTAGTTTTGCGGCTCCCACGCGTATGAACATTGCTGTCAGGTGGCGTGGCCCGGCATGGTGGTGGCCGAGCCGGAAAGGGTTAAGCAGGGGAGAGGGGAGGGGCACCAAACAGCTTAACTTCCATTTTCTCCTCGGCCGAGCGGAATGGTCAGGCAGCGACGCGTCAACAAGCGTGTTGTGCCCAGGATAGCAATTCACTCTCGGAAATATCCCGCAAAAAGCGGTTGTCTTGCTGTATTTCCGCAACAACAATTGTTTGTTTGAACTACTCGTGACGAGTTATTTTTTTCATTTTTTCTGTTTTCGTTTTCATGTGTTCTTATTATTAAGTACTACTATTCAATGTAAGTCACCTTACGCACACAATTTAGTTCAAAAATAGATGCGCCCTGTACCTTAATT
>NW_026267400.1:8750-9579 GCF_000697945.3 Frankliniella occidentalis | reverse complement strand
CCCCCCGTCTACCTCCACCACACTCACACACAAGCACACGCACAACGAAAGACCGCACCTCTGTCCAGTCTGGCCAACCTGTTCCTGCCGGGCCATGAGCTGCCTGCTGACTAGCCTTCCAAACAAACAACAGTGACAAACGAAACAACGAAGTGACTTTAGTTTGTGACGGACGCGACTCGCTGTCAGATGCACACCCGTGCCTGTGCAGCGGCTGCCAGGGCATAATGTTACACAACATGTTGTTCTTTTTTTTGGGGTTCCCTTCTCTCATCCGCTCGGACCGCGCGTGGGAGAAAGAGCAAGGGGGAAAGTGAATAAGTGAGAAAATCGCCTCGTCGGAGCCAACTAAAAAGTGCTTACGCGTCCGTAAACAGATTACAACGGCGCCGTGCTGTTTCCGAAAACTGTCGTCCCCGGGCTGGCTTCCCGCCCCGCCCCACTCCACCCCGCCTCGCCCCTCCGTCTGGTCCAACCCCTTGGGCCGCCGGCTCTGGCTTCATCTCTTTCTCTCCCTTTCCGCTCTTCTACAGCAGCAGCAGCGGTGTACGTGGTGGTCTCGGCTCGAGTAGAGAGAGAGAGATAGAGAGAGACAGACAGACAGACAAGGAGGCAGAGAAAAAGAGAGAGGGAAACATGGGAGAGAGAGGGGGAACGGGTGGGGGCGCGTTCGCGACAGAAATTCAAATGAGCTCAGGACGTCGCCTGCAAGATTACTGGAAACAAACTGGTAGGTTTTGGCTTGGAGATAGTGGCGTGTCGAGTTGATGCTTTAGTCGTTTGAAGAACGCGCCGTCGGGAATATGATTAGCGGTCCGGGGCTGGCTGC
>NW_026267400.1:6402-8700 GCF_000697945.3 Frankliniella occidentalis | reverse complement strand
AAATATTTAGTTGGGACAACAAACAGTTTAGTTGATTTTCGGATAACTAAATAATTTTCGTTGTAACAACGAACAAACTGTCGTTGAGAAAACTAGTTTTATCAAGATATGAACCAGTTTCCACAACGAAAAGTTTTTGGTGTCTGCACAAATGCGCCTTTTGTCCACTTTTCTAGTGATCTCTCTTTCTTTCCCCCTCCTCTTCCTTTCCTCCTCCGATGAAAAACCGCAGCGTCTGTCGTCGCAAAACTCCCTTCTTCTTCTTCCCCCTCCAACCCTCGCCCCTCTCCTGAGATACATATTCGGAGAAAGGTGCGGTGGGTGAGGCGGTCGTGGGTGAGAGGAGAGTGATATAATGCCTTGCAACATTTCTACGCCGCACAACGCAGGTATGGAGATGTAGAACCTGTGCACACACTGGAAAAACAAAGGTGCGATATCCTACCTTTCCAAAGTTGCTACACCCGTTTTTGGGGTGCTAAGGTGTGTACTTTCAGATTTTCCCAAATATTTTTGAATGAGTAACCAATTACATTGTCGCATTCCTCGCAAAATTCCGCGCCAAACGAGCCCACATGTGATAGGGTTCTGATAAGCAGACAGCAAATTAAGAGCAATTCAAAAAGTACTACAAATTCTATCAATTTATGCCATTTTTGAGTTGAACCCCATTACATGTAGGCTCGTTCTACGCCGACTTTATCGTAGACTTCAAAAATATGTCTTAGAATCCAATTTTATTCAATAGTATTTAAAGAAAACAACATAAACTATGCCTTTTGAGCCTAAGTGCCTTTTCAAGTTAGGATATCCTACCTTTGTTTTACCACTGCAGTCGTTGTTTTTAAAAAGCTTTCATTGGTAACAGTTGATTTTTTCGCTACCCGGGGAGACAAGCTTTTGCTATGCGATTTTTCCGAAACCTGTGTCAGTTATTTCACATGGGTCTCCATTTTCTTAAAAATGAAAGTGACCAATACATTGTTTCGCTACTTTTCACGGCTTTCCACACCCTTCGAGCATCAAAAACCCGCCCGCTGCCGCAGTAATACTGTACCGCATGGCACTCAAGTGGGCGGGTTGCCTACTCTCTGGGCGCTCTACCCACTGCTCTCTTTCGTAGAGTCTAACTTTGTCTGGTTGCAACCGAGAGAATACCTCTCCCGCGGTGGAGAGTTGTCTGTTCTGTTGAGAGGACTTGACAAAGGAGAGTCGCGTGGCCGGGTGTGGCCTGATGATCTCTTTGCGATGATTTTGCTGATAGAGGAAGTCTGTGTAAATACTCCTAAACTGCCGCTGTGCCCCGCTGCGAGAGAGAGCGAGAAAGAGAGATAAGTGATTCACTCCCCGTCGACACGCAGCCCCGGTCGGCTCGGCGCCATGCAGAAAGAAACAACAAGAAACAGATTTATCGCAAAACGAGATACCTCTCCTGCTCGGCTCCCGCAAGCGGAACCCGTTTCGACCCAATCTCTGCACTTTTGGCCTTTCTAGTCCTTTTTATTTCTCTACCACTCTGCCACTCCTCAACCCCTTTACCCCATTCCCAGCCCCTACTCTCTCTCTCTCTCTCTCTCTCTCTCGCCCTCGCCCTGTCTCTCTCACCCTGTCTCCCCTGACGGAGGCTCTCCATCACTGGCGTTCTGTCCATCATTGTCGCATTACAAACAAACAAAAAATTAGGGAAAAATAAAAAAGAGCCGTGAGAGGCTTTTCATTTTGCAGACGCAACTCCTTTTTACCTTTTTTTTTGGGCGTTGGAATGATTATAAATTTGGCGCAGAGGACAGGTGTGCCTTCCGGTTGGCTCAACTCAACTCTTGCATTTGTCAAACGTTTTCGCTGCCCGGCTGGTCACGACTATCGCGCAGACTTTTTCCTTCTTTGACTGTCATATTTCCTCACTCGAACCTACGTTTCTATCTCCCTCTCCGAAACTTTACCGCGGTCGCTTTGCTTGACACTAATGAGTTTCACTTTCAACGCGATTTCTTTTTCGTGAAATTATGATGCGCAAGTGCATTTCACTGCTTTCGCATACTGGCGCAAAACGGTGAAAGTGCTCGCTGAAGGAGACAGCGGACTGGTGGATGGGGATAAGTACCGGCCTCGGCTTGGCGCGTGGCTTGTTGCTAACGACACACTGCTGTGCATTGTTTTCTTTCCCATTTCTTGTACCCCCTGGCGACACGGCGGTGGACTCGGGAGATTATTAGCGTGTCGACCCAAGCGGCATCTCTCTATCTCTCTCTCTCTCTCTCTCTCTCTCTCTCTCTCTCTCTCTCTCTCTCTCTCTCT
>NW_026267400.1:807-6352 GCF_000697945.3 Frankliniella occidentalis | reverse complement strand
CTCTCCCCCTCCCCCCCTCTCTCTCTCTCTCTCTCTCTCTCTCTCTCTTCCCCTAAACTTTTAATTACAATCCTCCTGCCAGCAGCGGTGGGCTCTGCTGCTCTAGCCAGCGAACACGAGAGGGGGGAGAGAGGGAGAGAGTAGTTGAGGGCACTGCGGTGACTACAAGCGAGCGAGGTTGCGTGGTGCTGTATGGTATCCACAGGTCCTGCTACCTAGCCTACACTACTCTGACAGAGCCGCTAGGCAAGCACAGGTCTTATTGTGTTCTGAGGATGAAGAGCTCAAGGCGCACTTATTATTTCAATACGGGCAGCAAGGGTTCGGGGCTTAATGCCATCGTAAAAGTTCTTTATTTGGTCTCGTAATAGCATCCATGTAATTGCCAGGTTTACGTAATTTTTAATAAAAAAAGAATCTGTGTTCTTGACGTTGTAGAGTCCAGTGGTGTCGTCTGTACACCCCCAAAAATAAAAAAAAAGCACGGTGAAAATTGTTCCTTTTTGTCGAAGGACCATCGGAACGATTCAAAGACGCCCCATGCAATTTTCCCTATCCCATCCTTGATTCCTTCCGATGGTCCTTGGATATCAAGGAACAGTTTTTACCATGTGTTCTGGCTACTTTACTCCATTTTTCATGCACTTGCACTTGTGTTGAGTAAAACGTTCTCACTGAAAATGCTAGTCAGATATTTTGCTCTCAGGAGCACGGAGAAAAATATTTAGTTGGGACAACAAACAGTTTAGTTGATTTTCGGATAACTAAATAATTTTCGTTGTAACAACGAACAAACTGTCGTTGAGAAAACTACCTTTCTACTAGTTTAGTCAACTGATATGAACCAGTTTCCACAACGAAAAGTTTTTGGTGTCTGCACAAATGCGCCTTTTGTCCACTTTTCTAGTGATCTGTATGTACACGGGACTCAACATTTTCGTTCGGATAACAAACACCACGGTGTTTCGAAGGGAGAATCTTCATTGATTTCTGATCAGGTACTAGCGGAATTTACAAGGCGGGGTGTCTTCCTTGCGAACATGATATACAGTTAAAGGCGTTAACCGCATCAGCTGGTATAAAATAATCCCCATCAGGTTTCGGAATGACTCCTTTACCCATATTCTGATAAAGGAAGGTCAGGGTGCCATAGAAATGCTGCTGGCTGCACCTATCGCGCAACATTTCGTCGTCAGTTATGTTAAAGCGCCCTCTATCGGCTCGGCAGTGCATCTTTGGTCGCAGACGGTAGAGGGCGCTTTAGCATAACTGACGACGAAATGTTGCGCGGGAGGTGCAGCCAGCTGCAGCACAACAAACACTGGGTACGCTCCGCCCTTCCCCAATCTTCCACAGTACGGAAGGGATAGCGAAGTTGATGACATCGTCACGTCATCGTCACGTCATCGTCATTGATGAAAATATAACCAGTCGATCCTACTTTTTTTAAGTGGAACTGTTTCTAAAAAAGATGTTCCAGTCGAACTGCATGTTCGAATCGTCTGATTGCACGGTTGCGATCGAGCTGATTCTTTACGTTGGTAGAGTCATTATGTGTTGTAAACTGAGCAGCAGGTCGCAACGGCCCCCCAACAAGTTTTGGAAGTGAGCGAGCGAAAAAGTTAGTTGAGGGAACGAACGCCTTTCTTCGTCTGCTTGTTCGTTGGCAAAACTAGTATACGTAGTTAACTTAACAATTTGTTTCATGCTCCTCCCAACGCACACAGTGTGCTGCTTCAGCAAGGTGACATTGCCTATGCAACCAAATAGTATGCTCACTAGACAAAAATCATTTCGCTGGTGCCACTGAACCTAATTCGCCCGACAAGCGAAACTTAAATGCAGATACAGCAAACGTGCCCACTACGATAACAGAAAGTTTGTATCCTCAACGAACACTTTTAGTTATCCGAAAATCAACTAAACTGTTGGTTGTCCCAACTAACAATTTGTTGTCTCAGCAAATCATTTTTTTCCGTGAGAGCGAGATCAATGACACAAAAAATTTCGCTCTCCTGAGAGCGAGAAATTTGAATCTCTCTCAATTTGAGTTATTATTTGTGGTCCTCGCCCAATAAGAGTGAGATTCCTCACTGCAATTGGGTGAGGTCAGGGAAATCTTTACTCCTCTAGAGTGAGAATTCGGGGCCCAGGAAACCATTTAGTTTAATACAACTAAATCGGGGCTGCAAGAAACAAAATTTCGTTCCTAAAAGCGATTTAAATTCAGTAACCCCATTTTTAACTAAGAATGGTGGCACCAATCAAATTATTTCATCGCCGCGGATAAAGTTTAGCCTCCAAAGCTAAAATTTCGTCGGTTTTGAATTTGGTTCTCTGGACTAAACGATCTTCTGGGTGAGGGTTTTCAGTTCCCAATATAAGCTCAATGCAAATGCACTAACAACAATCGGAGGCACTAAGAATGTATTCAAAACTCAAAAAGCAGACATGTATTTTTTGTAGTGTTTCGCAGTCGGATGGAAAAGAAACAGTTAAATGTATTTGAATTAGTCCAGTTTTCTGCCACTTCCCCTCCCTTTTCTTGCGCCAAATAATTTTTTTTTTTTTTTTTTTTTTTTTTTTTTGCAGGCGCGAAATTTAATCCGATTTTCGCCCCTTATCCCCTGTCCCCCCTCCCCCCTTTAACCCTTGGTTATATTGCCGGGTGCACGGCTGCCGCGCCCGCCCTTCCTATCCACTCGTCGATTATGTAAACTAGCAAAACTGTTTCACTTGGAGGAATTTTGTTTTGTTAAAGTTGAAGGGTGCGGGAAAATATTATAGGGGGCAACTTTTACAATCACTTGAGCGCACTCTCTGTTGCTGCTGCTGGGACACCCCCCTCCCCCTCCCCTCCGCCCGCTTCCCTCCAGCCCCGTCGGCCGATGCGAGCGCCACCGCGGCCTACAGCGAGGCGCCACGCGAGGGCACGACGCACCGCACAGGCGCACCACGCCGCGCCACGCCGCGCCAAGTCGCGCAACGCCACGCCGCGCCACGCAACGCTCTCTTCAATTAAAAACAGCCCGTAAAGCTTATCTGTGCGCTAGCTTGTAATGAAGCTCGGTGTAGTACAAAGTGGTACGTTCGCGCCCCTCTGCTCACCCCACCCTCCCCTCCCTCCTCCGCCGACAACCATGCGCGCGCTCGCGCCAAGGGGAAAAAAAAAAACTCCGAGGATAGCGCGGCAAAAGTCTTTCCTCAACGACGTCGCGCCACGCCAACGTTCCACCACGCCCCGCCACGCCCCGCCACGCCCCGCCACGCCCCTTTCGCACCTCGCTCGGCCTGCCGCGGTGTTCGCCTTTCTTAATTATCCTTATCTGAAGCTCACCTGTCATATGACTCGCGGCCGGGCACGCCTACAGTACAAAGGAGCGTTGCCGGCCTACGCATATTCGTAGTTAGATGGTGCTTTTCATATTTCTCTAGATGGCAAACATTTTCTAAATGAGACGTTGCTTATAAAATTGACTTCAAAATTGTAAGGTTTTTGGGGTGACGTCATTGAGCAATGACAGTAAACAGTGATACGAAACGGAGTATCAGACAAACGCAGTTATTTCTTTCACTTCTGACATTGCCGGCGCAACAAGGGTTGCCAAGACAACAGACTTCTGTAGGTTGTTTCGTCAATGCTGTTGCTGCTGCTGTTGTTGCTGCTGCTGCTTGCTGCTGCTGCTGCTGCTGCTGCTGTTGCTGTTGCTGTTGTAGCTCGGCCCCCTGCTTTACGAGAGAGAGAGAGAGAGAGAGAGAGAGAGAGAGAGAGAGAGAGAGAGAGAGAGCGCGCGAAGAGAAACTTGAACAAACTGTATATGCACCCTTGAATGGTATGGCGCCGTGCGGAGCACTTTTCATTAGACGAGTTTGTGCGAAAGCGCCCCGGCGTGGTGGGGCGGGGCGGGGCGGAGCGGGCAGGTTGCCCCGGCTGCTCCTTTGCCCCCGCGCGCCGCGCCACTGGGGGGAAGGTTGGTTGGCAAGCGTCTAGTGGCGGAACGGGGCCAGGGGGAGAGTTTGTGCGGGAAGGGCGAGCAGCGGTCCATCTGCTGGAGAGAGAGACGGAGGAGGGGGGGGGGGATTGGTGCTCAGCTGTCGGTGGAGACGACGAATATTTGCTGACGCCCGTGAGCCTCTACCACTCCCGAGGGGGCGCGCGCCTTCTGGCCAGCCAAGGGAGAGAGTGGCGACCAGGGCGGCGACAGCAAGGTGTAGCCCGGTGACTCTGTCCCGCTCTCGGTCAACGAAAGAGAGAAACCCGATATCCTCTAGTGACCGGGCTGGCCGAAAACCATTACGGCCTAATTTGCGTCTTGATAATGTCTTGTCGTGTACACTGTGCACGTATGTTATTCAGAGGATGTATCAAAGGCTCCGTGCCCTATTGGGTCATACTGTACCAGTAGGCTTTACCACGAGCGCGTGCGCCCGCAGCCGTGCGGTCAGGTGGGTGCGACGTTTATTAACTTATTCGAAGAATGGAAGATAATAATAAAAACAACCCTTTTTTGTGAGCGCGTGCGCTGACGGGCGGTGACGCCGGAGCCTCGAGGCCTCTCTGTGAAAAGGTGACGTATCAACAAGGCAGACGGGCTCAGGGGCGCGGGAGGCGAGGGGTCGAGGGAAGGCTGCGGGACGCCATATCCGGCCGTTCTCTCCCCTGACCGCCCCCTGTCACCCCGCCGGACCTAGCGCCGACAGCGGAGACTTCTTGGGGGCGCCGCTGCAATGTTTGCTCAGTTCGTCGAGGTGGTGACACGGCCAGTGCTGGGATCCGCAAAGAGAGAGAGAGAGAGAGGGAGGGGGGGGGGAGAGAACCAACGCAAGTGTGTGTAAAAGGAGCGAAGTCGTGTGAGTTTCACTGGGAGCAATTAGACGGAGGTGCAAAAGAAAACGCTGGCGAATGCAGAAGTCGGAAAGGATTTCCTCTCTGGGTCCGGCGGGTGCGCTCCGCGGCGCGGGCCGGGCGGCTACCGAGGAGGAAGCGGTACGCCCTGCCACGGCCGGCCTGTCTGCGGCTAACCTTTCGGTCCCCCTCCCCCTTTCTCTCCGACCGTATCCGCACCTCTCTCTCTCTCTCTCTCTCTCTCTCTCTCTCTCTCTCTCTCTCTCTCTCTGTCTCTACCCTTCTCTATCTCGCTTCCTTCCATTATCGCGAGAGCAGAGGAGTCGGGTGTGGCTCGCTCCCAAACTTTTGAGGGTGAGTGTTTACAGTCGGTCCTTATTGGTTGGGCGTTTCTTCCTCTTTTCGTCTTTCTTCTTCCTCTTCTTCTTCTTCTTCTTCTTCTTCTTCTTCTTTTTCTTTGTCCCGAGTAGTAAGAGGTACTCATTGTCCCCCTCCGCCATCTTGGGTACCCATTGTCCCCCCCAGCGCCATCTTGGATTTTACCCCCATTTCTAAGAGGACCGCCCCTGAACATGTTGTGACATGTCTTGTGGGGTCACCGTCGTGCCCAGGATGAGGTTCGCGATGAGGAGGGTGGCGATGTTCTCGGGGCCCGCGCACCGGGACCGTACCGCCCGGGTGAGGAGGTCGCCGTCGGGG
>NW_026267400.1:0-567 GCF_000697945.3 Frankliniella occidentalis | reverse complement strand
GGACACAAGTGCGGACATGTACAACACCGACTCCGGTGGCTCACCCGCGAGGCGCCTGCCGCGGGCGCCTCTATGCTTATCTACCGACTCCGGCGGCTCACCCACGCCCGCCGCCGCCGGGCGCTTTAGTGGCGCCGCCTATCGGCCGTCTACTCCTCTCGTCGCCATGTATAAAGGGGTGCTCCGCGCTCCAGCAGGCATCACACTCGTCTCACGCTGCAAGCGTAGTCGTGTCACTCCTCGGAGTTCTCCTTAAGACTTTTTTAGCCCTTGTGCTTTTTTAAGTTTGTTGCTCTTAGTGAGTCTTGTTTGAACATGTCTTCTCTTGTGATAGATATATTGACTGAATGGGAAGGGGGTTCATATTATAATGACCAATACCTCTCTGAGGCGTACACTCAGATGCTCCTAGCTCTGATGGACGCTAGTTTTGTAGACCGGGCTGATCCCCGCGTTGTCCCCTTTTTGCTTGCAGGGTATCTGGCTTATCTGCGAGAGCAGGAAAGTGCAGACCCTCAAGCTTTGCTCACATTTAGGATGGCGTTGGCTATGGTCGGGCAGGGATCT
>NW_026267399.1:413212-417896 GCF_000697945.3 Frankliniella occidentalis | reverse complement strand
TTTTATTGTTTGTATTTCTTTGCAGGCGTTGATTCTGTAGGGCTTGAAATTATAAACAAAGTTGACATAACTCAATTTGCCAACTTTGAAATGGTTATGCGTATCTCATCTAACGTTCGAAGTAAAGATGAATTTTATACTGACCTTAATGGACTACAGGTCAGTTTTATAAACATCTTTTCATAAAATTTTAAATAGCCACCCCTAGCACGAAATTCTAACAATCCATTTTTTCAGATACTGAAACGTAAACGTTTACCTCAGCTACCACTACAAGGAAATTACTATCCACTTCCAAGCCAAATTTTTATCCAAGATGATGAAGTTCGCCTGACTCTCTTGTCAGCTCAGCCTTTAGGTGCTGCATCTTTAAAAGAAGGACAAATTGAGGTACAGTATTCACATCCTTTATCTGCATGTTCTTATGTTATGTGTCAAGCAAAAAGTTCTGGGATTTATGATGCAATACCATTTCGTGTACAGGTCATGCAAGACAGGAAGCTCATGCAGGATGATAATAGAGGACTTGGTCAAGGTGTGGAGGATAATCGAGTGACAAGGACAACTTTTAGACTTCTTATAGAAGCTGTAGAATCTGGCTGTCAGGTCAACAACGCAGCAATACCTACACCATCTCTAACAGCCCACCTAACTCTTAATTCTATGTTGCACCCTATCCACAAACTGACATGGCGTGAAAATACTTCCCCTTCTTTGAGCCTGACATATTCAACTGTAAATCAGGCAAGGGCACCTGATCTTGATATTCATATTGTTTCACTGCGTTCTATAACCACTCTTCCAAGTCCTATGGCTCCAAATGTGGTTCTTAACAAAACTGAAGCTGTGACTGGAGGATTAGTATTACATAGGCATCTGTTTGATCGTTGCTTCCCCTTGCCTGCAAATTTCCATGATCCAAAGGTCTGCCAACCAGGAGACTCATGTGGTCGTGTAAGTATTGTGCTTTTCTTTTAATTCTTAACAATGTAATGTGTCACAATTATGATCTTTAATTTGTTTTCATTTTTCCCCCTTTAGTTCCTCCTTAGTGACCTCTTCCCTAATCATTTTGGACGATGGATTCAGCCAGCATCGCTGTCATTCATTCATACTGGTCCTTCACAAGAGCGCAATCAACCTCAGCCTCTCTGTGCTATGGACATGCGAGCTTTCCTTCTATCCAAATGACCAACTTCATAGGTTAGTAATTTTTTTGCTGTTGATTTAGTATATAGTATATCTTTGGAGTACCTGGTCCATGGTCGATTTACATTCTGAGATTCAAAAGTAATCTCAACCCCATTAAGTTAATGGTTCGCACTTCACAATAAGCATATACTCCATTACTTTATAAATTGTAGAGTTCTAAGAATAGGCAACTTAGTTAAAAGATTTATTTCTATGATTGTAAAGTAACAACAACAGTTCCTTCTAGTTACTCAGACCAGAGTTATCACAATGGAATTGTATTCTATCGCTGCTAAGGTGGGGTCACTTTGAAGCAGAATATCACTCTGTTAACCATGTTACACATTTTCCCTAGTCACCTTGAGCACACAGTTGTATGATTGCAGTTAGCACCATCCCACTGTTTGCCAAGTTATCAATTGTCTTTGTCTTCCTAAGGAGATCTCCTCTAGGTTTTTTTAAATGTTAATTAACTCAGCATACAAAGTAACATAACAAAAACAGACAAGTATTGTAGGTAACCCAAGGTATTTCTTTTTTATATCTCTCTCTATTTTTTTTCTGTATTTTTTTAAGTTTGAACAAATGGAATGTAGATCTTTAGACTGTAGGCTGGAACCTAACTTAATTTATTGAACTCACCTGAGAGGGAATTGAATATATCTATCCATCCATCACATATAGGTACTCAGGACTGTCAATAAACTGTTGTGTGTTAACTTTTATTTATTCTTGACTGTTTGTCTGTGATGTATAGCTTATAGGTGTTTCTAGAAAAAAATTGTTGATAAAGAAATATAAATTGATATTTTTAGGAATACCAGTTTGTGGTAAAATAACACTTTCTTAATGGTCATTTTTGTAGTTCAGTCAAAAGAGTATGGATCTGGGAATGAAAATACTCATCTTTCTTGCATTAATCAGCAGACTGCTTTCATGATCTGATTTTAATAAGATACTTTTAAATTTAATTTCTTCTACTCTAAAATGTCTTTTGAAAACCTTCTTAGGGTCTAGTGTACAATATTTTTTTGTGTAGTAAAATAAGCCTGATTTTTTTCCTTGACAGTGAAGTTCTGTTAAATAATAATGTTTTTGTGATAATCAATATGTTGTCATTGTCATGCTTAGATCTGATGATTCTAATGAACTGTGTGATCTGTCTTATCCTTCTAGCAACCTTTTTTTTCCCTTGCTTTAATTGGCTGTGTCACATATGTTCATACCAAAACAAACCTTTTCTGTAAATAGTGTAATCAAGTTACGGTATGTACATTTGCTACAAGAATGTTTTAGAAGAGGAATCTCTTCCTTTTTTTCTACACCTCCCTAAACCAACATCTCTTTACTGAAATATGAATCTCATTGTTTTAGTAAAATAAAGACGTTTCGTTTGCGAGTTAACTTATCTAATTTTTGTTTTTTTTTATTCCTGCCGTCTCAAACCACGATTTGCTTTGGTTTCCCATTTTTGGCGGCTGCCTGCTGCAACACCACACCCTTCCCCGGCCAGTTCAAGGGTCGTTGGCCCGTTCCCTGGCCCACGTACAGACGGGCCATTTTTACGATGCGCCGCGCCTCGGTGCAGTAAAACGAACTGCACTCAGATGCAATACCTCTGTCCGCCAGTCCGACCGGGACCGGGGGGCACCGTGGGGCACCGGGGGCCTCGCCCACGCCAACGTAGCGGGGCATACGGCGGCGCGCATGGGGCCGGTCGGACCCCGCCGACCCACAGGCTGCCGCTGCGTGCGAGCTAGAGCGAGTGGCATATCCGTTTATATTGCTATCGAACGAACTCTTGAGAGCCATAAACACAACGCCCTGTCTGTGAGGGTTGTAGGGTGAAGGCGGTGCGGGGAACGCAAGGGAAGTCCACCCTGTCCACGTCGGCGTCAGCATTGAGCGACCGTTTTCCGCGCATCCGAAGGGGACAAAAGCCACGAATATGGTACCTCTTACAGTGGACGCCGCAGAGAGGTGGGTTGCAAAATCAATGGTTCGCTGCGTTCATCATGTAAGCCCGCTGAACTTTTCCGCTCTTGTAGCGTTGCGAGCCCGAGTAGGATGGGATGGGGCGCGGCTGGCCGGCCGGCCGGTGGTGGCGGCGGGGCTGATGCCATCTCCGAGTCTGCTTCTGCCCAGCTCTGCCGCGGGGAGGCGAGGCGCGAGCGAGAAGGGAGTGGGCGACAGAAACAAAGCGCGAGGGGAACACTGAAGAACAGCTCCCCGTCGTCGGCCCTTGCTCAATTTAGAGGGGCCGGGCCGGTTCGGTTGGTCGGACAAGTCCCTCCCGAATTGGCGTCGCCTCTTCTGCTCCGAACTCGAGTGGGCTGATCGCACTTCGGCAAAGACCGGCGTCTCGTCTGCAGAGATTGGCGGCACGCACGACGCACAGCACACCCGGCGAGAGGACCGGCCGCCGCCCCCGACCTGCCCGGCCCGGCCATTCCTCACGGACCCGCGGCGGCGGCACTCCCCGTTCTTTTTATTGCGGGAGCGACGCTTCGGAGAGACAGCGCGACCGCTGCCCGAGGCGGTAATGCGAAATTGAATGATTTAACTCACGGCGACGTCGGTTTGGCGCGAGGTCTCTCCCGCGGCGCCGGCGGCTAGCCGCGCGCTGCGTCCGGCGCCCTATGGGTAGGCAGCCCAACGTACTCGAGCGGCGAAAGGGCTCGGCCTGCTGAGGCTCGGAGCGGAGCGACGGGCGGGGTTGTCCTTTTGGAACACCAACGTGCGATCATGCAGTTACATGAAGGCGCCGGCTGCGATATACCGACCCGATGAACTGGATTCCGCAAATTTGCCAATTTGTCATTCCCTTCTCTCGGCTGGTGCGTGTGCCGACGTTCTGTCCTGCATCGGGGTCCCCGCGGTGGTTGTTTGCTCTCCTGTTTTTCTTGCTGCTGCTCTCGCTTTACCGGTGAAATACCAATTCTGTCCAACGACACTCCAAGGGGCATAATCGTGAATCGCTATGAGTAGTCTGCGCAGAGGCGACATGGCCTCTCGACGAGGAATGGTCCCTGCAGGCCTGCCGTCATACGTGAAGTGACAATGGGAGTTTTGCCCGCCGCCCGCCTCCGCCCGCCATCCTCCCCCTTCTTTGCCCGCGCTCACATTCCAGTAGTCCAGTCGATATCCAGTCCGCCCCTGCAGTTCCCCCCTCCCCAGCCCCCCGCTGCTGGCCTCCAGAGGACTCACCTACGCGGTCCGCGCTCGCCGAGGTCAGTCCCCGGCCGGGCCGCTCCGCCCCTGCGCCGCTCCGTACGCGTTGTGGCTCTGCTCGGCCCGCACCAAAACCGGAAAACGGCCAAACCAACAAACACACCCGGGCAGGGTCAAAACGCGTCGGGATTGGATCGGAGGGGTGGGGTGGGGCGAGGGGGAGGGCGGCGAGTGCATCGGAACGCAACCCACGCGAGTTTACTCTCTGTGGACTCCAATTCGCACCTCTATGGGTATCATAAAGGGAGCGCGTGGGCGGATG
>NW_026267399.1:403669-410307 GCF_000697945.3 Frankliniella occidentalis | reverse complement strand
CGGCGGCGGCCTTCCGTTTATTATTATTTTTGTTGCAATCTCCGAGCCGTCACGACAACTGACGGAAAAGTGGTCTTTAAGAAAAGGGTGCCGACTTGATGTGCGCGGCGTACCAGGTCTGTGCGTGCGTGTGTGAGTGTGTGGGTGTGTTCACCCTCTCCATGTGCCCCCCCCCCCTTTATCCCTACCAACCCCCGTCGTCGCGCGCCCCTCCTCCTCCTCTCCCACTGGTGCGGTGGCGGGGCGGGGTGGGGTGAGGCGCGGTGGGGCGCGGCGGCGCGGCACCCACCACCACCACCACCACGGCCTCTGGTCGCGCGCGGCGCAGCCTCCCGTCCCGCTGTTATTTCCGAACTGGCCGCTGCGCTCCGCGGTCTCGTGCGCCCGCTCCGCCCGCTCCGCCCGCCTCCTCCGACTCGCGCTCCCGCCCCACACGACTCCACGCGTGACAAGTGCCGCGATCTTAGTGCGCTGCACAAAGTGCCCTGCTGCGCCAGTGCGATAGAGAGAGTGAGTGAGTGCTGTGTGTACGCCCGTGGCCCCCGGTGGATGTGTCACTAGGGAGGAGGGACTTCCCCTTTACAAGATCCAGGACCACGTACCGTAAACACAGCGGCGCCACCATGCTGCCGTCGTTAGCCATCGTCTTGGTGAGTGGTTGTCCCGTTAATTTACTGACAAGAAAATAAAATAACAATATGGCAATGCCCTACTTGGAAAAAAATCTATCATTGGAATTTGGTGGAGAAAATGTTTGTTTTTGGAGACTTTGACGCACGGGTGTACTTCAAAGCGATCGTTGTGGCGGTCACTTTTTAGGTACAAAGCTCGAGAGAAACTGACGCGAGCAAAGTCTCGGTCACAGAAAAACAAAACTGCATTTGTTTTTATTTCCCTCTCTTTCTGTTGCTCGAGTGTGTTGTGTGTATATATGACTTGGTCTCCCTGCGTAACCGTATCGGCGACGCGTTGCTGAAACGCGGCGTGACGGTGCGGGGCGGTGCGCGTCGCGGGCCCCTACCCTGCCCCGCCCCGCCCTGGCCGGCGCCAAAGATTGGCCCTCCTTTGGCCGCGTTGCGCCTCTCGCTCCCATGGTCCCGCGCCGGCCCGGCAGTGGCCCGGCCACGGGCCCACCTCATGGCGCCTATTGATGCTTCCTTCCGAGCGCCGCGCCGCCGCGCCGCCGCCGGACCCACGTTATGGCACGGGGCGTAACAGCGAGCCCCATTTGGGGTCCTCACTACTGACTGGGGCACCACCGGCTCGCGGGGTCCGGTGTAGTCCGGCGGGCGAAAAAGGTCAGCGCGATTTTTAAAATCCTGTGTATACAGTGCGTAAAATGTATACCGAAAACAAAGCTCAAGCTCATGCGACATGTTTCCCAAATTTCTCGATATTACACGAAACCTTTTCGCCACCAATCTCACTTGATTGTCTCTGGCCGGGGAGGACGTTTTGCCGCTGTCCCTTTCTCTGTTTGGGCGTGACGTGCCGCGCGAGGCGTTGCTCTAATTACCGCTCGGCACACCATGCGGCCCAGGTAATCATGTCGTTACCAATTAGGGCACCACGCTCCTCGGGAGCCAAGGTCGAAGAAAGGACCTACCGGACCCCGCCGCCTGGCGCCCCTCCGCCCCGGCGCCGCTCCGCTAATATCCCACGTGGGACGTGAATGCTTAATCAGCCGGCTCTCCGTATGGCTCTCCACGCTCTCCACGCTCTCCGCGTTTTCCGCCCTCTTCGCCCTGCTCTCCGCCCGGCTCTATCCGCCCGGCTCTGCGTGTGCCGGAGCGGCGTGTGCATGTCGTTGACGGCCAGACCATTCCTTCAGAGGAGCTCCGCAAAGTTTGCTCGGCTCGACGCGCGAAATGTTATAATCTTCTCTGAGCTTTGTGAAGTCTAATTTGCGATTGCGAGCGCTCCCTGCTGCTCGCTGACGTGTCCAAGTAGATCGGTCGGGTTCCTCCTGTCGGCGTGACCCCACTCCCCCCGTCTGCAGGCGGGCCCCTACGTCGTCTCTTTCCTAGGCGCCCGTCACGGTTCCGACTCAAATCGCGTAATTACAGGTTCATTTCTGCGGATGACCAAGACCCCTTGCGCTGCTCACGTCCGTGCTCCCCCCGTAGACTTTGACTTTACAAGACTGCGTCAAAATTCAAAAACACGTTTTTGTACTACTTACTTGTGGATCAGCCATAGCTATGAGTTGTCAGACGCTGTGATACGGTGTTGCATTATCTATTTTACGTAAAACGAGACGCGAGATGTCTCCGAATGAGTGAGGAGAAATTATAGGCCTCGAAGGCACGTCTCATGGCATGAGATTCTCAAGCTGTGTGCTCCAGCACAGTGATTGGCGTGGGATGAAGTTACAGCTAATCCATGAGATCATCCCGGCGCAACTCTTTGTTGTAAGAGCCAAACACTGTTAGCGCATGGGCACGCGGGGCTGGCCCTGACACTCTGAACGTAATGAATTCATAAGATCCTCCCGAGCGCCCCCCTCCCCCTCTTTCCTTTCCCCCTGGCCCACATGTGCTAGTGCTACATGCTCCACTCCCCGCGCCGTTCAGCGGGGCTCTGCTCGGCCGCAGTCGACCGCAACCACATCGCTCAGTCATGCGATAATTTTCGACTTCCGATTCGTGACATAATACACGAAAAAGGCGATGTGATAATCCATCTGTCGAGTACGAATATTTGTTAAGTCCACACTAAATAGTAATAAATATCAACAGGTTTTTTTCCACAAGCATTTAACTTTGCGATGATAGGTGGCCTATGTCACTTATGAGCGTTATGGGAGTACGGACGTGAGAGAGAGAGAGTGTGACGTGTGTAGTGCTCGGCTTCCACTGCGTTCTTACAAAACGCCCGAGGCGCGACGACTGCGGTCCGTAACATGCCGCCCCCCTGCCGCGCCGTGCCGCGGGAGGTCGCAGGGGTCAGATGCCCGCTCCGCTGATACACCCCGACATTCGGAAACGACCGTACCTAAACGGACATCCATTGCCGGCTGGCGCAGCTAGCAATATAGTAGTGTGGGAGCTGGATTAGGCAACAGCTCGCGGGTCGTGTTCCACCCGCCTCCCTAAAAGCGGGGCGCATTTTTCGAATCGGACTCGGTTGATTAAAACCTGGCACGGCGGAGGAGGTACGGGGAGAGTCAGTAGTTAAGAAATCAGGGGAATAACGCACGACGAAAATCGTAAAACTGGTGAGTCAGCGTTATCAAAACCCTACCGCGGGCCCAGCCCACATCCCAGCCTTAACCACCCCGCCCCGCCTCAACCCACCTCACCCCGTAAAACCACGGGGAACCGCAGCGCGCCGATAGGTGTGTCCCCCTGCGGAGGGCGTTGGTGCCGCCGAAATACACACACGCACTCACACACACTCGGGTTGGTTGGACTGGGCGGGCGGCGGGCTAGCCTCGCAGGGGGGCCTTACACAACGGAAACGTATGGGGTCGGAGCGATGTTACGTTCCACATCGGACTGAACCCTTGGCCCGGTCCAGCCCGCTGCGTCGTGTGTGTGTGTATGTGTGTGCAGTTGACTGATGAATGAAGGCACAGCTGTCGCCTTATAAACGCTTCATAAAAGCAGTTGGCTCCAGCGGCAGTATATGGGCCTCACCGGGACTATAAACAGACAAGCCTAGACGCTACACCGTCGTCCGGAGAACCCCCTAGAGAAAAACTGGATGATTATCTCCATGAGAAGTTCGAGTTAGTACTTACTGTACCTGCCCGTGTATACTCTGTGTGCAGTCAGAATGCCTCAAGCCTCCATGAAACAGAGGCACTGCGGCTAGGCCAGTCAGTCAGTGTACACGTTGAAAAAAAATCTAAGATTTACCATCGATGTTGTAAATTTACTGTGAGTAACGTAAATTTACGACGTGCCATTTTGGGTGGTCCAAGAACTCAAACTCGGTGTGTAGTCGTGTAGTGTCAAAAGAATTTTCCAATTTTACAGTTTGTCATCGCAACTTTACATCATCTCTCCTATAGATGTAATTCTCCTTTAAAAATCTTCAAATATTTTTCACAGTGTATACTGGCCCATCGCTGTCCATACCTTGGCAGCGGCCGAGTTCAGCAGTAGTATCGAGGCTTGCCGAAGAGCGGTGGCACCTGTATCTTTGATCACGCCGTGACCGATTCCGTTTCCGTTTCCCCCGTGTACTTTTTTTCTATTTCGTTTTACATTTTGCGGCGCTCCACTCGCGTCCCCGCTCACGTATCTCTTGTTATTGATTAGTCATTCACTTTACTTTCGCTGGCCGCGCTGACCCGAGTCACGAGACACCCCCCACCTCTCTCCTCTCCCCCCGGCCCCGGGGGAACTCCATGCGGTGCCACGCGCGCGACGTGCGATTGTTTTCGTGCGGTGATTTTTTTTTTGCCCCCACCCCCCTCCCCACTTTTCCTCCCCGAGGAATAATCTGTTCCTGTTAGCGATGCTGGTCGCAGGGCGGCGCAAACATGAGGGATGCGAACGCGCGGAGCTGTTCTCAGAACTGGAAAAACAACGAACGTTCTGTGGTCCTAGTGGTTTCCAAGCAGCTAAAGTATCTCTGTAGTGCATAGGAACGACGCTTTGTTGGTTTTTCGAAAACTGCTTGAAAATTATTTCGGACGTCGTGTTTGCCGTGAGCGGGACTTTGTAGCTCGAGTTGCCTACTTGTTCGGCCTGCTGCCTGGTGGTTGGTGGTGCAGGCTCGCGGCCCCGCGCCCCGCCAGGTCGTTGTGCGCACGCTCTGCCGAGCGCTCTGCGCGTGCAGATTGCTGCTAATTGCGCCAAGCCTTCCCTCCTCCCCCCTTTTCCCTTAACCCCTAGCAAACAGCCCGATGAGATTAATGGCCAAATTTGGACAGAGAGTCGGTCGGCCGCGGGGTCAATGGCTGCACGGAGAACGGCGGGGGGTGGCGTGGCGTGGCGGAGCGCGGCGGCACTACTCCAGCGGTGTGTGCGAGCCAAATTCGCCGCGAAACGGAAAACGTTACACGCTTTTCTCTCTGTTTTCCGAGTTGAAAAACGAAACAACTTTGTCTCTCTCGCCGTCATGTCGGTCGCTGGTGCAACGGCGAGGATTCCCCACCCGGAGAGCGTCAGCTCGTGACAAAAACAAAAGGGAGGCCTGAAGGTGCGCGGCTGCTGCCGCTGCTGCTGCATTTCTTTGTGCAACTTGTATTGCCACTTGTTCGCAGCGGCGCTGGTGGCAATACAAGTCGCCAGACCGCATGCAATCCTCAGGTCAGAGGCGTGCTGATTACCCCCACCGCTCGGGGTTAATCAGCTGATGCCCTCCACCCACCAAGAAGGCAAAGTGAGGCGAGAGCAGCCCGACTCTGTTTGCCCGCGTTTATGGCGAACCGCGCGGTCGCGTGCCGGCCGTGCCGTGGGGCGGGGTGTGGTGGTGGGATGGGGCGGGGCGGGGCGTTCTGGTCAAGAAGGGCTAACGCCAAGACGTTACGTTTGGCTCTTCAAGAGGGTCTCTCTCTCTCTCTTTCTCTCTCTCCCCCACCCTCTCTCTCCGTTTTTGCGCATCGTCTTTTTTGCAGCCTTGGCCGCCACCCTTTCTGTGTGGTAATGAGACTCGTCTATCGGACTACGCTACACTGTGGGTGGAAAGGCCTAATAAGCTACTCCTATGGCGCCGGCTCCTTTGTTCTACCAACCCCATTCCCCCATTATTGACTTTGATCTTAAGCAAATAAGGCGTCTTCGATCGGACGCCCAAGGCCGCGCGAGCGTCTTCGCGCTCGTTCTGATTCTTTCATTTGGAAAGGCAGTGACAAAAAATGGCAATGAAAAAAGTAAACGCCAAGTGTGTTAGAAAAAGATCGGATCCGCGATTCGAGAGCTGCCCCTCACTCTTGAGGTCTGCGAGGTCAGTCGCAGTTCCTGTGCGAGTGCTTGTGGGCACGCCGGGCCCCCGCGAAGTGGCCCAGGAGAGCCCTCTTCTCGCCCGTTTTGCACTCGTCCTTGGATTAGCCCGCCAGGGGGCGCAGCTCTGGCCCTCGCCTGTCGAGTGCTGCTGGCCCCGTCCGACCAGGCCCTGCTGCTGCCCGCGCCGCGGTCGGCGCACCGACTCGTACACGGCCGGCGGCCGTTGTGTAAAGGCGGATAGATGTGCACCATTGGACTCTTCCTTTCCCCCGCGGCTGGCTCTCCTGAATCACTTCCAACGACTCCACTCCGCGTCCGCTCACCTCGACAGGAAGGCACACGCGCACGGCTCACGAGTGAAATGTCGTCCCAGACGCGGACGCGCGCGCGATGTGTGTCCGCCATGCCCCGCGCGTGCAGTCGCGGTGCGCGAGGACTGGCCCGGCCGGCGTAGAGTCGTAGGCCGGCGGGGCGGAGGGCAGCGTCTCCGAGACGGGGGGCGGGGGAGAGGAGGGGGGCGCAGGCACTTGCACTTTCATACAGACAGACCGACCCGCTCGGGGCCGGTTAGCTCGTTAGGATGAATGAGGTGTGCGCTTTGAGGCCTAAGTGCGAGGGCGGCCCGGCGGCGGCCCCGGTGCGGGGCCGAGGACCCCGTCGAGGACGGCCCCGCCGCGGGGTGTCGTTGCGTTGCGGCATGTCCACTTGCCGTCCAGTTGGACGTCGTCACCGCAAGTTAGA
>NW_026267399.1:397473-399024 GCF_000697945.3 Frankliniella occidentalis | reverse complement strand
GGGCGAGGCGTTCTGGTCAAGAAGGGCTAACGCCAAGACGTTACGTTTGGCTCTTCAAGAGTGTCTCTCTCTCTCTTTCTCTCTCTCTTTCTCTCTCTCCCCCACCCTCTCTCTCCGTTTTTGCGCATCGTCTTTTTTGCAGCCTTGGCCGCCACCCTCTCTGTGTGGTAATGAGACTCGTCTATCGGACTACGCTACACTGTGGGTGGAAAGGCCTAATAAGCTACTCCTATGGCGCCCGCTCCTTTGTTCTACCAACCCCATTCCCCTATTATTTACTTTGATCTAAAGCAAATAAGGCGTCTTCTATCGGACGTCCAAGGCCACGCGAGCGTCTTCGCACTCGTTCTGATTCTTTTATTTGGAAAGGCAGTGACAAAAAATGGCAATGAAAAAGTAAACGCCAAGTGTGTGTTAGAAAAAGAAAATGGTCTTGCTCGGATCCGCGATTCGAGAGCTGCCCCTCACTCTTGAGGTCTGCGAGGTCAGTCGCAGTTCCTGTGCGAGTGCTTGTGGCCACGCCGGGCCCCCGCGAAGTGGCCCAGGAGAGCCTCTTCTCGCCCCTTTTGCACTCGTCCTTGGATTAGCCCGCCAGGGGGCCCCGCTCTGGCCCTTGCCTGTCGAGTGCTGCTGGCCCCGTCCGTCCGACCAGGCCCTGCTGCTGCCCGCGCCGCGGTCGGCGCACCGACTCGTACGCCCGGCGGCCGTTGTGTAAAGGCGGATAGATGTGCCCCATTGGACTCTTCCTTTCCCCCGCGGCTGGCTCTCCTGAATCACTTCCAACAACGACTCCACTCCGCGTCCGCTCTCCTCGACAGGAAGGCACACGCGCACGGCTCACGAGTGAAATGTCGTCCCAGACGCGGACGCGCGCGCTATGTGTGTCCGCCATGCCCCGCGCGTGCAGCCGCGGTGCGCGAGGACTGGCCCGGCCGGCGCGGCGGGGCGGAGGGCAGCGTCTCCGAGACGGGGGTGGGGGAGAGGAGGGGGGCGCAGGCACTTGCACTTTCATACAGACAGACCGACCCGGGGCCGGTTAGCTCGTTAGGATGAATGAGGTGTGCGCTTTGAGGCCTAAGTGCGAGGGCGGCCCGGCGGCGGCCCCGGTGCGGGGCCGAGGACCCCGTCGAGGACGGCCCCGCCGCGGGGTGTCGTTGCGTTGCGGCATGTCCACTTGCCGTCCAGTTGGACGTCGTCACCGCAAGTTAGAATTTTTATTTTATTTTTTTTCTTTCGCGGTCGGGTCAGGTTTGTACGGATCGGACCGTGTGGGTCGCGCCGTGGTTGTGGTGGTTGGTAGTGTTGGTGGTGCCGTGTATATATGTGTCCGTGCGTTCGGGGAGATAAGCATCTCGCTCACACGGTGCGGAGCGCGGTGATATTTTACTTAGTCGCGCCATTCGCAGGACGACGTGGCGTTGGTGTGGTGCGCTTTTGCGAATAGAACTGTACCGAGTACAAGTACGGCCAAAGGGAACTTTACGGCGTCCTTTTTTAGAGTCTGATTTTTTTTTCGAGGTCTGCGTTTTAGCAGCAGGCAAAAAAATAATT
>NW_026267399.1:393175-395533 GCF_000697945.3 Frankliniella occidentalis | reverse complement strand
GGGAGGGGAGGGGAGGGGCGGGGCGGGGAGGCGCTCATTGGAACGCGCTCATCACGACGTGGACCTCCACGAGCACGAGGCCCATAAAGTGAGCTGCTGCTTCTTCTTCAGCCTCCCCAGAAGCTCGGCGTGGGTCCGGCCGGCAGCTCAGAGAGCGGCGGTCTCTCTCTCGAGGAGGTGCCTCACCAGCAGGGCTTTTCTCGCTGCCGCCGTGGACGTCAATTACTTTCAATTACCCCCGGTCAAAGCGACGAGCGCGGCGCGGTGTGGCGCGGAGGAGGAGGAGGAGGGGGGGCATTGAGGTAGGACGCGCGGTCTTTTCTTACTGCTTCGAATTACCGGCCCTATCTTTATTATTGGATTGGATGAGGATCGACGATCGACGACGACTTGTATCGAGTATCTCTGCCGCCGCCGCGCCTCGGCCGCCGTGCAGGTCGTTAGGCGCAACACAAACGTTGTAGAGGCTCGGCCACAGGCGCCTGCCGCCGCCGCCCGCGGCCACGCCCCGCAGCAGCAGCGGGAGCAGATCAGAAGTCGCTGCTGCTGCTCTCGCGGTGCCGTGCCGCCGCCGCTGTTGCTGCTCCTGCCCTGCGTACCCACCGCGGGGCTTATCTGGACGAGATTGACTCCAAGGGGTTGCCACACGCACACACACACACACACACACACACACACACACACACACATGCCGTAAACGTAAAATGTTATTATTTCCGGCCGCATTACTACGAGCCTTTTACGTCACTGATATGGCCGCCGATTAAATTATACTCGGTATTATTGGCTGTTTTGGGCGGGGTGGTGCGGGGTGTGGTGGGGCGGGGTGCGCACGCGGCGCACGCGCACCGCAGCGCGGCAAGGGAGACACCGCCGACCGCCGGGCCACCGCCGCCACCACCGCAGCGACCTGGATGGCGCAAGGCTTTTAGCCTGGACTGCGCCGTTTTAAATCGCAACGCCGCGCCGGCCCGCCGCCGCCCGGTCGCTGCTGCTATCGATTGTTTCACCCGTCGGGATCAGCGCGGGGATCGGGAGGTGAGGAGCAGCCCGACCCGAGAGCGCGAGGCCGGGCGGGCCGTCGGGCGGGATCCGTTCCGGGCACTGCAGGGATCAGGATCTTGCAGCTGCTACCCCTCCCTACAAGCAGCCGAGACTTGTTTCTACCTCCGCTGCTGCGCCCATACCCCGCCTGGCAAATCCTCTACAGCAACGACGACAATACCGTCCTCGTGACTGTTTCCCACACCGCAACAGTCGGCTCGGCGGCAGCGCGTCGCTCACATGGGACGGGGTGGACGGAGTGTTTCTTTTCCCGTCTCGGTGGCTGCGTTATTGCTCGCGCGCACCGCGTGCCGAGGTGGCTGGAGGTGGCTGAACGGACAGGGCTGTTGACAGCGCGGCGCGACGCGTGCAGGCTGCTGGCTCGTTCCTTCTCCTCCTTCAACGCCGAAAGAAAGCGCAATGCGCGCGCGCGCGAGCCAGTTCAGTTACAGCGGCGGCCCCCGGCGCGACTTTACTGCGGCGACAGTCGTCCCCCCTGCTGCTGCTCGCAATCGGCTTTGTAACGCGTGCGTGTTACATCACCCTCTGCAAAAAATATCCCTTTTAAACCGATCGATCGCGGCGGGATCGTCCAGTAAGTACGACCGTTTTGTTTGGAATTATACGGCAAATGGTTGGGAGCTCAGCGCCTGCGAAACGCGGGGTAGGCCACCCCACACTACACACATGCACTGAAAGTATAATGTTGCCTACCTGTCAGGCGCCATGGGAGCTGGAACCTGGATAATCTCTTATCCGACGCAGATGAAAATTCACCGGAAATGTCGACGACGACTCCCGTCAATACGCTTACTTATTGTGTCGTAGAGGTTTCCAAATAGCGTGTCGGCGGGAGGCGGCGTGCGTGTGTTGGTTTTGGCCGGGGTCGGGCGTCGGGTCGGGCGGGGTGGAGCCCTCATTGGCTAGGCCGCTTGCGCGCAGCGCCGGGTGCAGAGGTGGCTGGCGTGGTCCATCATAGACCATTGTTGTGTGTCATCCGCGTGATGCTGGGCCCCCCTTGGGTCCCTCATTGTTCGCAGCGCTGCTATTTTGCATTATCGTTGCGACACGGTCACGTCAGCCTAGCTGCACTGCACCGCCCCAGCCCAGCATCCCTGCACTGTCTTCTCCCCCCCCCCTCTCTCTCTCTCTCTCGCTCCCTCTCTCTCGCAGCATCAATATCTGGCTGACGCCCGGTTGGGGCAGAGGAGCGGAAAGGAAGTGCTCTACTATGTTGCGATACCCAGCCGGCCGGCTCAGCTCCAGGATGCAGCCAGGAAGGCAACCTAGTGGCAGCACTCGGCCCACGGTGGC
>NW_026267399.1:391731-392092 GCF_000697945.3 Frankliniella occidentalis | reverse complement strand
ATGGGCGCGGAAAAATGCAGCGTCGGAGCATCCGTCCGATCTCCTCGCGCGTCGCATCACCTCGTGAAACGGACACGTCAGTAGCAGGGAGGACAATCGTATAGACGCTTCGACCTGGTCGGAATACTAAAAAGGCGGGTTGGAAAGAGAGTTTAAAATGGCGTGGAGACCAAACGATACACGTAGAACGAACGACATCAACAAAAGAAATCATGAAACTTAATCGAAATGTTCCCGCAACACTGGGAGATGAAAACGTTTCGTGTCTAGAGCATTAAAGTTCCTCGTTAAACGGGCAGCATCCGACGCTAAGGCGGGCGATCGTTTTAACGCGAGACCGGCGAGCGAAGTCGTTCGATCT
>NW_026267399.1:385131-391051 GCF_000697945.3 Frankliniella occidentalis | reverse complement strand
GGGGCGGGACCGCGGCGCCGTGAATACCAAAGCAGGCTTCATTCATTGCCAATGTCACCCGTTGTCTGTTGACTCGCACAAGGTCCCGGGACCGGCCGCCGGGACCAGCCCGACCCACCCGGCAGCAGCCGCTTGTGTCGCCCGCCCGAATTATCTCCGGGCTTCATTAACCTGTTGCGAGAGCAGCAGGGTGACTTCCCGGCCAAAAACCACGCACTCGACAGAAGGATTTCACGTGTCTCCAACCGACAGTCTGTTCCCACACTGGACATAGCAGCTCAGAGAATATTTACAATAAATTGCTAACAATAATACTTTGTTTACATTTTGTTCAGCCCGTTAAAAACTTAATATTTTTCAAAATTTGTTAAACCCTGTTCAAAGTATTTTTTCATATTTGTTTAACCAGTTTAAAAAATTCTACAATTGTTCAACCTGGTCAAAAATAGTTTTTTAAAATTTGTTTCGACTTGTCCAAAAACAACTATACTTGTTCAACCTTCAAAACGCAACCAATTGTGTTTCCAGGACAGTGGTGCGCTCTACTTGCCCCGTTTTCCGCGGAGGTGCTGCGCGCCAACAGGCCGCGGGAGGCGCCCGGCACGTTCGGTTTCAGGGCCCTTTACTCGGCATTAGCGCCCCCCTCCCCCCTCGCTGCGGCGCCCGCGGGGGCCAAGGCTGCGCCGCGGGGGAGGCGTCCCGGTGCTGCTGGCTGAGCTGCGTAGTGGTGTGATCCAGTTACCGATGAGCTTGTCGTGGGAATGGGGCGGCGCGGGGAGGGGTTATTTGCAAGCGCGCACGCGTTGGTGTGCGCGACTGTACGCGCTGCACCACCGCCGGCTCATTGGCTTCGATTACTCGAACACGAACACGCCGCGCGCGTCGCGCTCCGCACCAGGGTCGCGCCCGAGTCCCGTTCAGGTCCACCTTGCTGCCCTCCTGATCGACCCTGCCCTGTTTTTATTTTCCCCGGCCGTCCGTACGGCGGGACCTGGCTGCCTGCCGCGGGGCGGGGTGGTGTGTGTTCTGTTCTAATGTGTGTGCGTGTGTGTGTGTCTTCGCTGCGGGAGGGATCAGGGGCCCGGCGAGCCGAGCAGGTCCAGTAGGTCAGGCAGAAGGAGATCAGGTGTCGGGGTGGGGTGCCGAAATGGTATATATCCTTCGGTAGTTAACCGGACTTTGATGCGGTTGGGCTGGTCCACACCACGCCACGCCACGCCGCGCTCGGGACGGAGATGGCCGATGTATATATGTGACATAACCTGATGTCACTCCTGCTCCTGCTGGACCTCCGATGCTGACGACGCTCGGTCGAACGGGAGAGGACGACGGGGGGGTTCGCCCTTCACATTTTATTCGTCTTACAAAAAATGAAAATGTCAAAATATTTTTTAGACAACCTGTTTTCAATTAACACCTCTCAGGCTCGGCCGATAAACGCCCTACGTGCTGCGTGACCACAGTGAGGTCACGACGCAACCAACGGCTAGAATTCTTCAACATATCGCACGCTGTATCGATCTCTGCGCCCGCGTGCATCCCAGACCACACTGTCCACGCCATCGCTCACGGCCGCTCCGCTCTGTCTGCTTCTTATTCGCATGCATTATAAAAGCTCCGCTGTGAGCGGTTTAATTTTGTGCACGAAATTAGCTGGTAATTAATTGGCCATCCTTAACTGACTGCCGGCCGGCGGTAAAGGGGCCCTAAAGGTATATAGGAGAGTAGATATCTCGGTATCCCACTCCGCCCCTCCACGCTACGCCACGCCACGCCACGCCACGCCCCGACTCCCCACGTCCCGCCCTACCCCACTCTGTTGTGCCGTATCGTGTCGTGCGAAGCGTTCCTTGTTTTGCCCTGGGCGCTCCGCGGGCTCCGAACACGCCGCCGGCCCGGCCGCTTTATCCGCCGTGTAATTCTCGCTGCTGCAGCTGCAGCGGCGGCGGCGGTGGCAGCTGTGGCAGCTGCAGCAGCTGCGGCAGCTGCGGTCCAGCCGCAGCGGCCGGCCCGACTATTAGCCCTACACGCCGCCGGGAGTGTCGCTGGGCCGTGTTCTCATTTGTCTTTGAGCAAAGAGGAGGGGGGCTCCGCCGGCAATCGGAAGAAAACGAGATTACACCGGGGCCGGCCGGGGGAGGAGTTATTGGCAGGGAGGGCCTCACTACTCGTAGAGCCCTCGGCCGGGGCAGCACCGCGCGGACCTTGGCTATGCTGCGAATAATCGTTAATAAAGTCATGCGTCGGGTATATCGGGGTGGTGGTGCGGCGCGGGGAATGTTGGTGGAAAGGGGAAGCAGCCAGAGAGCCAGGCCATGCAGGTTCTCTCTGCTGCGCTGCTTTCTTCTCTTTTCGCATATCGATACCTCGCGCCGATTGATTGTGTTCGATCTCTCGGCCGCGCGTGTTGCGCAAAGTGCTCTGTCGTGGGCGCGCTCGCAAGGCCGGCGGCGGCGGCGCGGTGCGCGGCGTGGCGTGGCGAGGCGCTGCTGCTGGCCAGCCGCTGGACGCGCATCTGCTCCGGGCGGGGCGGCCGGCGCGAGAGATTCTCATTAAATCGCTCATCTACTTACATTAGAGCATAAGTACCTTCCACGGCACGTCTGTCTAAAATGCGATGCGATCTTCGCGTGGGCGCGGCGGCGGGAGACTTCAATGCATGTACGCTACCAAAGCTCAAAGGAGCTCTCTCTGATCTGGAAACTTAAATCTCCCAGTTAAACGCTTTTATGAGGTCGCGATTTAAAAAAAATAAATTATTTTGCACACAGGAGGTCACTTGTGATGTCGAAAAACACCTCACGACATTATTGTGATATCCGCGACGACTCCGCGACTTAACACGTTTTCCTTGAGTATAGCCTAATAATTGCAGTTTTTACCCAGCGTCTACATGACAATGTCTCCTGCTTGTTTCGCTCCGGCCACGTAAACACATTAACGGGCTCCACGCCCATTCAGCAAAGAGGGCTATGAACGTCGCTGGAGCGCCGCCGATGGGCTGTAACTTATATTATGTCGTGCGAAGTCGTGCAAAGTTCAGCACGTCAGGGAGCGCCCCGACTGTTGCGTTTTCGAGTCAGGTCTGCTCAGAAAAAAAGGTAAGATGGGTAAACCGGGGCCGTTTGGGTAATAGGAGTCGCGGAATTTTAATTTTTTCATCTCCATTCCCATGTTAATTTTTACAACTTTTTTCTCCTCGGGTAATGTTGCCTTGTCGTTAATCTGATATTGCCTTATATGATCCCCGCATCTTTCTCACGCGACATACTTAATTTCAAGTTATTGAACTGGTATGCCCGAGGGGGAAACGACTAAGGTAATCCGGCTGACAGCCGTTAGGTAATCCGGTAGGGGTAATCCGAGGAAATTCTAAAAAACCCGGGGTAATCCGGAGAAATTTTGGGGTAATCCGGGAAAATTTTGGGGTAATCCGGGGTAATCCTAGAGAAAAAGCCACGTAATCCGGAGGACACTCCGGGGGTAATCCGGGTAATCCGTAATCCGGCTGACACAAAGTTTAACAGTCGTTTCCCCCTCGGGTATGCCTATGCTTTGTCTTTAGATAACAGAGCAGTTTTACAAATCTGTAAAAAAAGCTCGGCCTCGCCACGCACGCCAGCGGAAGCCTTATGCTGCAACATAATGTGAGCCGAGGACCCGGCGGGACGTCCTACCAGTGCTGCGCTTCCTTGTCGCCCAGCTGCGCCCGGCCGAGGCGGCTGACGCCGCGAGCTAATGACTCGAGAAAGTCGCGCGCGCGTACGTCGCCGTGCTGAACGGAAGCCTTCATACCCGGACGGCTGTCTTCGGACACCATTTGTGTTTACGTAAACACGCAAAGAAGGAGCAGCAGCAGCAGCAGCAGCAGTGGCGAATGAGGAGGAGTGTGTCCCGCTTGTCCTCCAAGAAGTCGGTTATGTGTGTCGTGTCGCGTCACTACTTCCCTCGCGGCGGCACGCCACACTGACGCACGGGCAGGCACGACGGGTAAAGTTGGACGAGAAGGACCTGTGATCTGTGGACCCCGCTGCGTGACGTGGTGTGGTGGCCAGTTGCAGGGACGACCTGCTGCTCCACCTCGCCCCGCCCCGCCCCGCCTTGCCGCGTCGCGCCCTTCCGGTGATCGATGTCTGTCTAGCTGGAGTCGTCGCGTCGCCGACCACTCGCGCCGCACGGCTGCCTCGCCGTGGCAGATGGAGCGTGAGCTTCCTCTTGTTAACTGGAGGAGGAGGAGACGGCCGGCCGCGCTAAGCACTACTTGGTGCCCCGCGCCTCGCAGTGAGCCACCCACCCGCGTGGTGGCGGCCAGCAGAGGTCGCCGCAGCAGCTCAAGGGAAACGGCCATGAGCTTCAGAAAGGGCCGTCACCAAAGTCCGGCCGCACTCAAACAATGCCCCCCCTGCCCCTGGGAACTACGCACCCGCGACTCCGGCCCGGGCCAGCCCGGACGACAGGCTGCCGAGATGAGGCGGGGTGATGGTGGTCCACGGGGTGATGGTGATGGACCGCCCGGGACCACGCGAGCAGCCCTCGGGGTCGTACTCCCCGCGCTGATCTCCCCGATGCGATGAATGGACGGAATTTCTTTGGCCAAACCCAAATACATTTTTGACTTAATTTCAAAAGTCAAAAATATTGAAGCAGGGAAACCTGTTGTTAGGTCATGACCGGTTTAACAATCCGACGTTGAAACAAATAAAAATTGCCCCATTAAAACAAAACCAAAAATTTATTTAGACATAGTTTAAATGAAACCAGTCGATTCAATAAATAATACATTGCTGGTCTTTTGCTCATGCGCAGTGCACCGTCTGTTCTTCCGTTTTAGTACCTTCTTCTCGTGGAGCTGTGGAAGACACCCTCTACGCCGAGCAGTCGGGTCGAGCAAACCCTAGTCTCTTGGGTCGAGCTGCTGTGTACTTTCTTTCCTAGCTGGATCACCCAGTGAACCCCGCGGCCCCCGCGGCGCGCAGGGCGTGACGGTGCGCGGCGGGGTGCGGCCAGGTCACCGGGATGACCCGTACTTGCGGTTTGGAGTCCCACAGCAGCTGTCCGCGGCGCACAGCTCGGCTGGGATGGGCCGGGGGGCGTAGCGTAGCGCGGGGGCGGGGGCGGGGCGGGGCGAGCCCCACCCACGGCCCACACCTGGCCATAGCAGCTGGCCGCGACCGTCACCTCGTGTTTGTTTTACGTCAGACAGAAAAATATACGTTACGTCTTGAGAGAGATATACATTCAAACGGCATCGCAGTCATACTCGCCGCGAATTTTTCCGCGACCGAACCCGCTGTGCAATATACACATTTCGCTGGCCCCGGTGCTCCAGTAGATCCACGGCGGACCGCTCGGGGGCAGCAGGACTGCAGTAATAATTATTGTCTGTGCCGCCCGACCACCGCCGTGGCCTGGCAACCGGACGACCCGCGGCGGCCCACACTCTGCGCACTGCACTATGTCGGTTGCACCGCTGTTGCCGCCCGCATGCAGTGCAGACTGCCAACACCGCGTGCGTGGTGTAAAGAGACCAGGCGAAATATGTGCGCGTGCAACTTTTCTGAATTTTGAGTTAGTCGTGCTCCCCTCGGCCATCGATCACCAGAGCAGCGCGGCAAAGGGGCCATTACCTACCGTCGCTGTACGTCCGTGAATATTCGCCCGCAGACTACTTCTGCTGCTGCTGCCCCTGCTCCTGCTGCTGCCGCCGCTGCTCCTGCTGCTCCTGCTGCTGCCGCTGCTGCCGCTGCTGCCGCTGCTGCCCCCTGCTGCTGCTGCCGCTGCTCTGCAGCGCACTTACCGAGATTGTCATGATTTATTGGCTGAGCTTGCGAAGCCTTTGCTGTGATGTGGGGTGCAGAAAACTCTTTGGTCGTGGGTCTGTCTGTCTGTCTGTCTGCGTCTGTCTGTCTGTCTGTACTGG